>NW_015173784.1:154448-156386 GCF_001447785.1 Gekko japonicus
TGAGTTAGTGTGAGCTAGCTCACAGTTTTTTACCCTCCGGCTCACACATTTTTGTCTTAGCTCATGAAGGATGGCCCCAGAGCAAACTAATTTATGCAGTAACCAAATTGCTTGCTCACAACTTTAATGCCAGCAGCTCACAGAGTAGCATTTTTGCTCACAAGACTCTACAGCTTAGAGGGAACATTGCTCTCTACCATGGATGAGCTCAGATGAGTCACTCACTTGGCCTAACCTACATCACAGGGTTGTTGTGAGGGTAAAATGGAGGAGGGGAGGACAATGTTGGAAGCCACTTTGGGTTCTGATTGGGGAAAAGACTGGGACAAAATTAGAGTAAAGCAACAGATTTTATCCTTTCCACACCTTGGACCTACTGAACTGCCAGTATGTAATAGGAAGAGATTGAGCTAGTGTCTCATGGGTTCTCCAGTGTCAATGCCAGGACTGTGCAGCAGGCCAAAAAACCCAGGGACACAGGAGTGCACCAACACAGCATAAACAGGGCCAAGCTAAGGGTCAAAGTAATGGAAGAATGCTTACCAACCACTGAGTGACCTTTCCTTGTGGTGGTTATGTATATGTCTGTGAGGAGATCAGTAAAATAATGAGAGACAGTGTCATTCCTGGATTCGCGTCTGGTCATTAGGGATTTTTCAAAGGCAAAGTAAAAAGGTGCTGCATAAAAATCGTATGTTCTCCCTTATCATTGCTGTAAGATTAGAAATCACTAGGCAATGGGAAATGACTTCAGTGCTAGTTGTTGAATCGTGGTACAAGATGGTGTGACTTCCGGTGATGTCAGAGGGTGTGGCCTTATGACACACTTCCGGTGATGTCAGGGGGTGTGGCATATGCTAATGAGTTATGCTAATGAGCTCCGGCAGCTCTTCTTCTACAAAAAGACCCCTGATAACAATGCAGAACTTCATGTATACATCTGTTTGGTTGTATGTGTGTGTGGGGGGGTATTTGTGAATTTCCTGCATTGTGCAGGGGGTCGGACTAGATGACCCTGGAGGCCCCTTCCAACTGTATGATTCTTGACTGGCTAGGCAGACAGGAAAGGCTGTTGCATCCATACCTGCATCTACATAGGAAAAGAGCGAGAGATTGGATTTGTACCCCGCCCTTCACTACCCCAAGGAATCTCAGAGCAGCTTACAATCTCCTTTCCCTTCTCCTCCCCACAACAGACACCCTGTGAGGTAGGTGGGGCTGAGAGAGACTCATGAGAGAACAGCTCTGAGAGAACGTGTGACTGACCCAAGGTCATACTAGCAGCTGCATGTGGAGGAGTGGGGAATCAAACCCAGTTCTCCCAGATTAGAGTCCACGCGCCTAACCACTACACCAAACTGGCTCTCTGATGTGCCCGTGTGGTTTCACATGCCACTCTGCTGAGATGCTGTTTCCTGCATGCAAAGGTTCTCTATCCAGAAAATCTGTCACATTTGAAGCAGCTGCCAGGGTATAGATGACAAAGACATTCTATCAGCTTCTGTGCTGGGATTGTTGCATGGCACAGAACACTTTGCTTCCAGCACCCTGAGAAATGCCCCCTGTGCCGAATATCTGGCTTTCCTGGGATCCTGCCAGGACTCTGCCTGTGAAAAATAAGCCCTGAGGGGCAAAGGCACTGCTCACCTGCTGCGAGAAAGATCGGGTGACAGAGAACAGCTGGGCATGCCTGGCTCAGCATTTGCCTCATGGCTGCGCATTATTCCAAAGAGAAAAATAGCCTCAGCTTAAAGGTAGCTGAAACTCTTGGCAGGTTCTTGAATGCACTGAATCACTCGGAGTCTGACTTTGCAATTTCATCTCTCTCTCTCTCTCTCTCTCTCTCTCTCTCTCTCTCTCTCTCTCTCTCTCTCTCTCTCTCTCTCTCTGTGTTTTGCTTGTTGGTATTGCCCCGCTGTCAGCAAGCTGCCATTCTGT
>NW_015173785.1:0-14500 GCF_001447785.1 Gekko japonicus
AATTAAAACCACAACACATAAAATTTAGGGGTTAAGGAACATAAGTATTAATAAACAAAGTATTAATAAAAGATGGCGGCATTCTCACAATATCCAGACGGGTCAACTAGCACCATAATCCGGGTTCTTTCCAGGCTGTTATTGAGTTAGTGATGATGTTGGGGCCAGGGCCACGATGTTGAAAGGGGGCACCTAATCGAAAGCCTGGTAGAACAGCTCCGTTTTACAGGCCCTGCAGAACTGTAAAAGGTCCCGCAGGGCCCTGATGTCATCCAGGAGCTCGTTCCACCAGTTAGGGGCCACCACAGAAAAGGCCCTGGCCCTTGTCACAGCTAGTCTGGCTTCTTTAGGGCCTGGGAGAGCCAGATGATTTTGGGATCCTGATCTTAGTGCTCTCTGGGGAACATATGGGGAAAGGCGGTCCCTTAGGTAAGTAGATCCCTGACCATATAGGGCTTTAAAGGTAAGAACCAGCACCTTGAACCAAATCTGGTATGCTATAGGCAACTAAATCCCATTTCAGAGGGGAGCTGTGTTAGTCTGCAGGAGAAGACCCAGATTTGAGTCCAGTAGCACCACAGAGACAAACACAATTTTTGAGGTATAAGCCTGGCCCATAGCCAGGATCTTTTTTGTGGTCTGGGGGGCATTTAAATCAAAGCTAGTTAAATGAATTTGAATGCCTGTCTTTAAAAGGGGAGGCCCCAGCCTGTTCCTAGCCATTCCTTTCAAGGGACAGGGCAGCAAGGGCCTCAGTTCCTAGGGGAAAAACAGCTCAGAGAGCCTTTAGTTTCCTTCAGAAGGCATTCAAATGCCTTTCGAGTTCCCTTCCACAGGGCAGGAAAGCTGAGAAGGGCACTCAAAAGTGGTACCTTCAGCTGTTCTCCAACCCTTTCTGCTAGCCCAGTCCTGCTGTATGCCACCTAGGTCATGGTGACTCTTTCAAAAGCATTCCCATGAGCCTCTGGGAAACATGCAAAGCAGCAGGCAGTGGGGGACGTCTCTCCTCGAAAATAAGGTTCAGTGTAGTGGTTAAGTGCGTGGACTCTAATATGGGAGAACCGGGTTTCATTCCCCACTCCTCCACTCGCAGCTGCTAGATGACCTTGGGCAAGCCATAGTTCTGTCAGAGCTATTCTTGAAAGAGCAAGTCTCGAAAAGAGCTCTCTCAGCCCCACCTACCTCATAGTGTGTCTCTTGTGGGGAGGGAAAGGGAAAGGAGATTGTAAGCCGCTCTGAGGCTCCGAGTGAAGGGTGGGGTATAAATCCAATCTCTTCTTCTTCTTCTATTTGTGGGGCAGGGCTTTTAATAAAGGGGGCGGGGCCCCTAAATGCCCCACTGTGGCTGTGGGCCTGGTATAAGCTTTTGCGAGTCAAAGCTGCCTTTGTCCGATACCTCTGAGAGGGGGAGCTTTGACTCTTGTAAGCTTGTTCCCTTACAAGATCTTGTTGGTCTCTAAGCTGCTATGGGACTCAAGTCTAGAGCAATATACAGTGATCTAGGAGTGAGGCCTTTCCCCCCACTGTTATGTGAAGATCTCCCCAGGAGGAAAAATGCAGCAGGATCATGAGGGAAGTATGGAAAGGGAACGAATGCTTTTTCGTTCCAGTATCCAGGAAGAGCAGCTAGCATGGTGCCTAAGGGGGGGGGGAACAGCCGTCAGAAGCATCCCCCCCCTCCTGCGGCCTCCATGAAATATGTTGGATGTGCTCAACCAAATGCTAATAAACAGGTGTTCCCATCTCCGAACCCAACGCTGCACAATTGGCAATCATGGAGCACCGCGAGTGCCAAGACAGCCGCCAAGCTGAGGATTAAACAGCTATGGAATCAACAGCTCCCTTGAGGAGTGCGCGCTGCCAGCTTATTCGGCCTTCTCCTCCTCTTCTCCTGCCACCCCCCCTTCTTCCCCACCGACAATCCTCCTTCCTATCAGGGAGTTTGACACTCGCATCGCAGACCGTAAACTCCTTCTGGCGCAACTTGTGCGTCCCTCGAATTTGTCTGGGTGCTCTGTTCCTGCTTCGGTTAAACCTTCGGTTTCCTCAATCAAGATGAAAGTGCAGGTTGCCAGGACGGCCTCTCTTCCCCCTGTCCTCCCCTAGCTTGTCTATGAAGAACAGAAGTATTAAGTGAAGCTCTGGATTTCCGGGAAGCTCAGGCAAGAAGAGGCACAAATAACCGAGGCTCATTCTGCATCTAGCACTCACTCCGCTGTTTTACCAAACCCACGTTGGAACAGAAATTCCCCTCCATTGCATGCCTCTTTCACTTTCTTTGATTGTCAGATTTTATGGAAGCACATGCTGTCACTTCCTTTGATCTCTCGGTTTCATGGTAACTGTTTGCATAGATTTATGGCCGTTTTAGAAGAAGAAGAAGAAGAGAAGAAGAGATTGGATTTATGCCCCGCCCTTCACTACCCAAGGGAGTCTCAAAGCGGCTTACAAACTCCTTTCCCTTCCCCTCCCCACAACAGACACCCTGTGAGCAATGCTCCCTCTAAACTGTGCAGTCTTGTGTGCAAAAATTCTACTTTGTGAGCTACTGGCATTAAAGTTGTGAGCGAGCAATTTGGCTACTGCCTAAATTAGTTTGCTCTGGAGCCCTCCTTCCTGAACTGAGACAAAATTGTGTGAGCCGGAGGCTAAAAAACTGTGTGCTAGCTCACACTAACTCACCTTAGAGGGAACACTGCCTGTGAGGTAGGTGGGAGCTGAGAGAGCTCTGACAGAAACTGCTCTTTTTCAAGAACAGCTCTTATCAGAACTACGGCTTGCTCAAGGTCATCCAGCAGCTGCAAGTGGAGGAGTGGGGAATCAAACCCGGTTCTCCCAGATTAGAGTCCGCCCACATAACCACTACACCAAACTGGTTTTATGGCCATTCAGGGGTGACTCTGCAGTTAGTACGGTATTGGCCCGGGGTACTTGACTGTGGTTTGGAGCCGCATCTTTTTCTGTTCCATTGTGGATTTGGTAAAACAATGGAGCTAAGGTTGCCAGGTCTGGGTTGGGAAATACCTGGAGACTTTGGGGGTGGATCCAGGAGAGGGCGGGGTTTGGGGAGGGGAGGGGCCTCAGCAGGGTCCATGCCAGAGAGTCCCCCCTTCAAAGCAGCCATTTCCTCCAGGGGCCCAAACAGCAGAGAAGCACGGAAGGGAGTAAATTAAACAAAAAATGAAACCCGTGGAAAAATAACGAAAAACATTCAACAGACTATATAATGATATGAATCTACATAATATATAATGCATGTTACATAATATATAATGTATATTATGCAAATCAGTAACTCAAAAATACAAAATAACGGAGCACATGGTCCAAATACATAAATAACGTTCAGAAATAGTCCAAGACAAATTTCTCGAACAGTGAAAAGTCCAAACATCAATATTTATAATTCCTCTTCACAAAACTACACCACTTATATAAGCTCATATCATTATATTGTCTGTTGAATGTTTTTCGTTATTTTTGCACGGGTTTCATTTTTTGTTCAATTTTCTCCAGGGGAGCTGATCTCTGTCGGCTGGAGATCAGTTGTAAAAGTGGGAGATCTCCAGGCCCCACCTGGAGGCTGGCAACCCTAAATGGAGCAAATGCTGAATGCAGAATGGGCCAATGGAGTCTACTTTTTGCGCTTTCATTGTTAATCCCTTGAGGGGGATTGAGAAGAGGAGACACACAAAGTTCAAGATGATGCAGAGACCACGTTGAAACCTAACAAGGGAAGCATCATGCATTTGCTTGGCAGCAAATTCTGTAACACATGTCCTGCCCAGTACCATTGTTGTCGAGGCCCATCGAAGGGCCGAGTATGACTTTGGAACCATGGACCCAAAGGGATTCCATTTCAGGATGCAACAAGCCACAAAGAAAAAGACTGCGAGGAAGAAAACAGAAGTTGAGCGGCCCCACTTGACTTCTCTTTTAGCTGTTGTAGATTTCGCGGGCTGTATGGCCGTGGTCTTGGCATTGTAGGACCTGACGTTTCGCCAGCAGCTGTGACTGGCATCCTCAGAGGTATAACACAGAAAGATGGAGTACTCTCTGTGTCAAGGTGAGAAGAAAAATGGTAGGCAGGTAATTTATATCTACTCAGGAAGGTGGGATAGGAGCGGAGTCATTATCTCGTAGGAGTCCCCCAGGCTGTGAACATGCTAAGGAAGGAGCTTTCCTGAGGAGGTTCTTTTGTATATGGATTGTTTCCTGAGGAGGTTCTTTTGCATGTGGATTGGCTGTTGAACTCTGGCCGTGAAAGCCTCCGACAACATATTGACTTCTCTTTTGTTTTGCCACTAGGGTTGCCAAGTCGATCTTCGCGGGAGCAGGGGGCTCCCGGCCGGCGTCTTCTGCCCGCGCGCCGCACACACGTCACCCGGAAGTGACGGGAGGACGCCAGGCATGCTGGGGGCGGGGCCACGGCCATACAAGGGAAAACCATCGCATTTTCTCTTGTATGGCCGTGGCCCTGCACCCAGCGTGCCCGCGTCACTTCCGGGTGATGCGCACGTTGGGGTGGAGTTCCCCCCCGGGGCCCGATCCGGTGCCACCGGGGAACAGGCCTCTGGGGCGGGGATTTCCCCGCCCCCCGGGGGGACTTGGGATCCCTATTTGCCACACAGTCTGGCTACCCCCACTGGAATCTGCACGGAATCCAGCAATGTCTCTGAGAGGTGGCTCCGCAGGTGGCTCTAATTCATTTCTTTACTTTATGTTTTTTGTTGGCAGGGTTCAGGAACTAACCCGATCCACGCTTTGGAGTTTGCTTTCGGTGAATTTCCTGCAACGGGATTTCGCAAAAGGACAATAACCGACGGCAGGCCATTGATGCAACAGAGAGGCCTACGGAGCCCAAGCACTCACACAGACTAACACGCAGCAGAGAGAGAAACAACAAGAGGTAGGTTGAACTGCAAGAGAAAAACATTGAATAAACCCCAAACTCTAGAGAATGCGCCACAGCTCCCCCTAGGGTACAAGTGGACTGAACCACTCTTTCAGCCGTAGTTACAGTAACCGGACCAGAGGTGTCAAACTCATTTGTTACAAGGGCCGGATCTGACATAAATATCACTTTGTTGGGCCGGGCCATGTGTGCCTTAAAACGTTTTGCCAGGTACCGGAGATAGGAACCAGAGGTCATTTCCTGCAGGAGCACCCCCTGCTCCCAGCAGCCCTCAGTCAGAGCAAGAAGCAGCCAGGTAAGCTGCAGAGCTCCCCCCCCCGGCCCCCTGGTCCAAAGCAGTCCAGTGGCACCTTTAAGACCAAGTTTTATTCAGGTAAAAGCTCTCCCTTCTCTGCAAGGACAGATCTGCACGTTTCCCCCCACGACAATAGCTAGTGATCCAAAACAGTCCAGTGGAGCCTGAGCGGTGGGTGTTGCCTTCTAACACACTTCCGGTGATGTCAGGGTGTGTGGCATATGCAAATGAGTTATGCTAATGAGCTCCTGCACCTCTTTTTCTACGAAATGAGCCCTGACAGGAACTGTATAAAGGACAGCAGCTGGTAAGCTCCGAGTTGGTGTATCCTCACTGCAAGGCCCCCTGGGCTGGGTGTGCAGAGGAAAACCCGCATAGACAGACTGGAGAGCCAGCAGTGCAACACTCGGCAGATTACTCTTATTTGCACAGGCTTCACACAGTCTCGGGAAATGCAAAGTGTCCAAGGCAGGCCTACATCTGTATAGGCCCTCCCACACACCAAAGATTGATGAGGACTGGATCATGGCATCAGCATGGTATGCAGATTGTGGGCATCTCTGCATTTGGAAGCTTCCTCCCTACGTACATCTACCGATTGCTCTTGAGAGATAAGAAGGACTATCTCAGAGACGGCCAGCACGAAAGTCTGGACCAGCCAGGGTCTTCTTCCCTTGTGATAATTGCCGTCCGTGAGTGAGCAGCATGTGCACCTGAATTCCACCCAGGAGGGGAAACTCTTGCAAAACTCCCTTGCCAGGGACCGGTTCCATTAGGCGATGTGGCATGCCACAAAACACAGACTTGGATTTGTCCCGCTTGACAGACAATTCTTAGCAGTAGGGTTGTCGTTGCCAGGATAAGGAGTCCTTTAAGCCAGGACTGTTATGCCAACCCTGGCAGTGAACTTTGGAGATGTTTCCATTCGACCATCGGAGGTCCTCTTGCTACTTTGGGTCAAATGGGAGACCTTTCCATAAGACTAGTAGAACCTCTCAAAAGGGTAGGTCCCGTGCAACCCTGCATTCCGTCTCCCCCCAAGCCAGGGACGGCCCCTTCCTCCCACTCTTCACCTCTTGTTCTTCACAGCTCAGTACTAATCATCGGTCCAGAATGCAGGGTAGACTTGCCAGACCCATCCGGATGATGTAGTTATTTCCAATTGGCACATGGGAGCCGTGAGGATAGGAGGCATTACTCATCGCCAAGAGTACAGATGTTTCTAATTGCTTTCCATTACCAAGAATAACAGCTGTTTACATCTATCAGCAAATAATTCACAAGAGCTCCAGACTATTAAGATAACACACCCCACCTGGTCACCATCACAAGTTGTCAAGGCCAAGGCAGTGGCTGCCAGGATCTCCCCCTTCTGCGTCTCTGTTCGTCGAATGACAGCATGTGTCACCTTCAGATATCCTTATGCTACCCCATGAGCGCTGGCTTCTTGGTGGCCCGACACATCAAACGGGCATATGGATTGTTCATGGCTTTGCAATAAAATGTTTTATGGTTCTGTTGCAGCCAAGGGCAGCTGACGAGGAGGTGGTGAGGGCCCTGCAAACAGAATCCAACGTAAGAATTGCAGACTTTTCGGTCGAGGAGAAGGAAATCCTTCTGCCAAAAGGCCAGTCATCTGGATAGTTCATTTCTCTGTAAATCGAACTAGCGTCCTATCCGTCGTAGTTCTCTCTTTTGGAAAAAAAGACCTTAAATGTAGCTTTTGGGGGAAGAACAATCTGTTACAGACAACAGATGCTGTTGGAAACAGGATCCCCATTTTCAGCTTTCCCCTTTTCCTGTGGATCACTTGCCCCATGATATCAATGGGTTGTAATGTATACTCACCCACCACAATCTATATATCTAATTCTGAACAAGGCCCCTCAGTACAGATCCAGAAATCTGCACAATGGGACCAGGTACACATTACGGGAGATGTTTTTACAAATCTGGGGGAACCCTCCAGGTTTGCAGAAAAATATTAATATTTTTTAAATTAAGGGTTTAAATAGCATTTCGAATGTTTAGAAAATGTATCTGGTAAGATTGGCTCACAGTATCACAGTGGCCATTTTGGATTGGAGCTATGGAACTTCTATGCGGTCAGTACCGCCTGGAGCTCCTTCCTTCCTTCCTTCCTTCCTTCCTTCCTTCCTTCCTTCCTTCCTTCCTTCCTGCTGTAACTTACACCTTCCTTTCCTGTTCCTTCTGTAACCTCCAGCTTGGACTTCTATGATGTACTCCATATGGGGCGATGCACAAAATGCAGCATCCCAAGTTTTGGTTGGTGCTGGCTGATAGGCAGGCATAACACAAATTTGCAACAGTTGTATTGTCTGCTCATTTGTTTCTGGATGCATTTGAAAATGTTGGTTTCGGCTGTTAAAGCCCTTCAGGACCTAGGATACACATACTTGAAGGCAGGACTCCCCCACCCACCCCTTTTTTTTAGAAGAGGAGCCGGAACTCTCAAGAGGGAAGTGATGTTTTCAGTCTGTATACTGAAAACTCACGCTGTATACTGAAAATTCATGAACTGTATACTGAAAACTCACGAACTATATACTGAAAACTCATGAACTGTATACTGAAAACTCACGAACTGTATACTGAAACTTCACGAACTGTATACTGAAAACTCGCGAAAACTCACGAACTCTCAAGAGGGAAGTGATGTTTTCAATCTGTATACTAAAACAGATTTTTTAACTTTTAAACTTTTAAACATTTTAAAAAGAGTTTTGTTGAAGAGGATCCAGAACTCCGTTTCAGCGTGTTCTCCCGGAAAAAAAAGCCCAACTTGAAGGACCACCTCTTCCTACCTGTTTTCCATCTTGACACCTTCCCCATGCCTCCTTTTTGTAATGAGTTTGGGAAGATACCTAGCCCCAGTAGGGTCAATGGCCCCCTGTGTAGCAGCAGCCATTCTTAAATCTATCTTTCTCTTTGTTTCTCCCTCCCCTTTAATTCATTCTCATCTGTTTTTAATATTCTATGCCTCCAAGAGCATAGTCAGTCATCATCTTGCAGTTTTCCCCCCTCTTCAGCTTTTCTTATGGTTAATTTTTAAAAGTCACATTTCCTTATGTAGCCTCCAGTTTGGACTTCTGTGATGTACTCCATATGGGGCTGGCTATGTACAAATGAATTAGATCGCATGCCCATATCTGTGGCGCAAGCCCATCAAGTCTGGTGTAGCAGTGAAGAGGCAGCGTGGTGTCGTGGGTAAGAGCGGCAGACTCTAATCTGGAGAACCGGGTTTGATTCCCCACTCCTCCTCCACATGCAGCCAGCTGGGTGACCTTGGGTCAGTCACATTTCTCTTGGAACTCTCTCAGCCCCACCTGCCTCAGAAGGTGCCTGTTGTGGGGAGAGGAAGGCAAGGCAAGTATAAGCCAGTTTGAGACTCCTTAGGATAGAGAAAAGTGGGGTATAAAAATTCTTCTTCAATTCTGGAGTGCCTAAACCAAACCACTGAAAGAGAAAACCTTCAGTAGCTCTCAATATATATACAGAACATTCCCTAATCTTACAGACCCCTCCCTGCCATAGTCTGTGATTCATCTTACAGGTAATAATTTTTTCAATTGGTGTTACAATTGTGTTGAAATTCAGAGCTGGCCCAACAAAAATTAAACCCGTTAAGGTTTAATCTCAAGCTGAAATATTTTTAAAAAACATTAAAGGGACTGTTTTATCATCGCACTGCGGTTTTAAATGAGCTAAAAATAGCATTCATAACCCTCGCATTAACTTCTCTTTCATTAAAAAAAAAAGGAATCTAGCACTAAATTACGAAAGGAGCGAATTTACGAGGCCCGACTTGGCAAAGATTTTTTAGTTACGAGCGTAAATCACGCGTCGTGACTTCCTGTTGGGGTGACGGCTGCAAATTAGGAACTACGGTAAATTTCGATAGACATTAATAATATAAACATCTCTCCGCTTTAGCACAGTGGAGATTGGGCCTTGCTTGCCCTTGTACAGACAGACAGACAGACAGACAGATAGATAGATTTGCTTGGTGATGATTTACATGCTCTCTAGGACTAGAAGATGTGCCAGGATTTTAAAAAAGAATGGATGACATCTTTCTTTTCAAAGATGAATGTCTATAAGCATCTTATCAGAAAGAAGAAAAGCCATGCAGTTTGACAGCAAGAACGCTAATGAATGTTGCTTGTCATAGTTGACATTTTTATCCAGATCTTTAAAGTCAATTATTATAACAGTCAAAACACTGATGCAATGCTTTTTTTTAAAAAAAGGGATTGCCAAAGCGCTTGTACGTGATTGAGTTGGACCAAAGTTCCATCTAGATCAACATTTTGCAGCTAGCAAGGAGCCTCCGGGAAGCTCACCATACTGCCTGCCTGTTGGCAGAGAAATTTACCAAAAGCAACTCCATTTTGTGTGCATTACAACTTAAATATCTTTGTATGTCCTAAATTCCCAAACTTTGCCCGAATTCTGCTAATGTTACAAACACCGCTAGCATCATTAAAGGTAAAGGTTTCCCTTGCTCGAAAGTTAGTTGAATCCGACTCCAGGGAGCAGTGCTCATCTCCGTTTCCAAGCTGAAGAGCCAGCACTGTCCGAAGATGTTTCCATGGTCATGTGGCCAGCATGACTAAACACCAAGGCACACAGAATGCAATTACCTTCCCACCAAAGTGGTACCTATTTATCTACTTGCAATATCTTGCTTGCGAACTGCAGGGTTGGCAGGAGCTGGGGCCAGAGACGGGACCTCACTCCGTCACGCAGCACTCGGGTCTCGAACTGCCGAACTACAGACTTTTTGGTCTGCAGCTCAGCGTCTTAACCTCTGAGCCACCGTGGCCCCCCTTGCTAGCATCACTAGGAGATGTTATGTTAAGAATGAATGTGCCTACTTCAAGAAGATCTAGTACTCAAAACAAGTGCCTGGTGATGTTGGTTCTGAGCCTAGCCTCAGAGATAAGATGGGAAGTTAGAAAATGAAGACATAAACCATGAACACAAGAAGCCTAAGAACACAAGAACATAAGAGACGCCAGTGTTGGATCAGGCCAAAGGCCCATCCAGTCCAACACTCTGTGTCACACAGTGGCCAAAAATACCAGGTGCCATCAGGAGGTCCACCAGTGGGGCCAGGACACTAGAAGGCCTCCCATGGATCAGCAAACCTGTTCAACAGTTGCACTGACTTTATTCAATACTCAAGATCACATTTGGGGGCCAATGAGGGATATGTTTGGATGGTATCAAGCTATTCCAACATCTGCCAAACAAATTTGCAGACACCAACTCCCAGCTGATCAGTTGTGTCTGTTAGAACTTTGGAGAACTTATTTTCAGTGTCTGGATAGGATCTCTCTCTGTAGTTCTGACTAAATGCATTCTTTTCTGTTGAAGCCCCATTGGATCCCTTGTGGGAGCTTCAAAAATGTCCCTGTCACTGTTTTCCTTGGTGGAACGGCAGGATTAAAAAAAAAAAATCTAATGAATAGATCATTCTGATCTCTGGCTAACTCATTTTTTAATTCTTCCAGTACCTAGTGTTTATAAGAGAAGAAGAATTGGATTTTATACCCTGCTTTCCTGTACCTTAAGGTGTCTCAGAGCAGCTTACAATCGCCTTCCCTTCCTCTCCCCACAGCAGGCACCTTGAGAGGCAGGTGGGGCTGAGAGAGTTCGGTGAGAACTGTGACTGGCCCAAGGTCACCCGGGGGCTTCACGTAGAGGAGTGGGGAATCAAACCTGGCTCTCCAGTTTAGAGTCCACTTCTTTTAACTACTACACCACACTGGCTTTTTCGAGATATATGCCTCTGGCCGTGGAAGTTCCATTTTGCTATCCTGGATGATAGCCATTTACATATATCACGTCAGCAACTCCTCTGACATCCCTGAAAAATGTGCCTTCCAAGCGTTGGGTCGTACATGCAGGGGACTGTGGGCCAGACACCCTCTTCCACCCTAACCTACCTTACAGGGTTATTGTGAGGATCAAAAGTTGTAGGGTAAAACGATGTATGTTACTCTCAAGCTCTTGAGCAAAAGTTTGACATTAGAATGAGCTGGAAGAAGCTGGGATCGTGGGACGGACAAAAATGTGGAAATCCCTCCAATCCCATTATCTTCTATCCCTGCTAATTGAAAGCAGGGGATTGGTTGAAAAAGGGCAGGACAGCCTACTGCCTGTCATCCCCTTCATTCTCTTCCATCAGGGTTCCCTGGGCACTTGAGAGCTTGACTCGGCTGATTTCTTCTCCTCTCCGTTAATGCATTCTTACTTGCAGTTAACATTCCTCAGCATCTCTAACTGTCCAGACTAAAAAAGCAAGAGTCCAGTTGCATCTTAAAGACTAACAAAATATGTGGCAGGGTATGAGCTTTCGTGAATCACTGCTCACTTCTTCAGATACAGCTAGAATGGGACTATTTATTAGAAAGTGGAGTGATTACAGACGGCGAATGACATCAGCAGGCAAATGACAATAACAGGTGATTAACAACAGCAGGCATGATTGGATTTAGGTGAGATGTTCAGAGGGATAACAGGCGTGGAGAAATCAGCATTGGTAATGAGACAGGAAACCTAGGTCTCGATTCAGTCCAGATGGACACATAGTCTTGTGCTTCATTATCAGTTGCTATTCAGCTGTCCAGACTAGCCTGATCTTTTTGTTAAATATCCTACCTGAAGGACTAAAATATAATGAAACATGTATTATTGTATATGTGATTACAATGGCAAGAATAGGTATTGCAAAAAGTTGGAAGTCAGATAAAATACCGAGTTTGGAAGAGTTGATTAGCATTCTTTTAGAAATAATGGAAATGGATAAGCTAAACATGTTTTTAGCGGGAAAAACAGAGGAAAAATTTAAACAGAAATGGCAAAATGCCATTAAATGGTATGAAGAAAAGCTGTAAAGTTACCCCCTCAATGTTAAAAGTGAAGATAACTGTATGTAAGTTTTGGAAAACTGAAAATAAACTGTTTTTTTTTAAAAAAACAGACTAGCCTGATCTTACCAGAATTTGGAAGCTAAGCAAAGTCACTACTTGGATGGGAGACCACCAAGAGAGTCCAGGGCTGCTATGCAGAGGAAAACAATAGCAAACGACTGCTGTTCATCTCTTGCCTTGAAAACCCCATGAGGTAGAACTTCATGGTGTCTCCATCGGTTGGTTGTGACTTGACAGCACATGTTTCCCCCCCCTTAACATTCCATCCCTTCAGAACTTGGCAGCCCAGTCTCTTAAAGGTTTTCCTCCCGCTTTTTCCTTTGGTTAATTTACGCAGTCCCACTTTTCTACATACCCAGATAGTCCCCTGAGTAAGCAGACACTTGCACCTTGAAACTGGCGCATCCTGGATTTGTGGCTTTCACCATCCACACAAGGGGACATGCAGTTAACTATTAGATACGGTGACTCAGGGCCCTTTGATTGGCAGCTCAGGGTCACATCCATCATCCTGAGCCCTTGTCGTGCCTTTATTTTCACATAGGAAAGTTCAGTGCTGTGAGACGTTGGCCAAATTATGAGCCTCAGTAAGAAGAAGAAGAAGAAGAGAAGAGATTGGATTTATACCCCGCCCTTCACTACCCAAAGGAGTCTCAGAGCGGCTTACAAACTCCTTTCCCTTCCCCTCCCCACAACAGACACCCTGTGAGGTAAAAGAAGAAGAAGAAGAGATTGGATTTATACCCCACCCATCACTACCCAAAGGTGTCTCAGAGCGGCTTACAAACTCCTTTCCCTTCCCCTCCCCACAACAGATACCCTGTGAGGTAAAAGAAGAGATTGGATTTATACCCCACCCTTCACTACCCAAAGGAATCTCAGAGCGGCTTAGGGGAATCAAACCCGGTTCTCCCAGATTAGAGTCCACGCACTTAACCACTACACCAAACTGGCTCTCGGTGGGCTGAGATGTAGTGTTGCCATCCAGAATTGCACGAGGGAGATGCGCGGCGTCATCTTTGAGAACTCGAAAAAGACCGATTTACCATAGCCACCGAGAACTGTCATCTGAAGTGGTTGACAGCTTGCAGTTTAGAGACCTGTCTGGTAACAGCTTTCTATTGGCGAAATGGCTTTTCTTTCTGCAGCCCCACCAGAGAAAAAAGATTTGCCCCACAAGCCATAAAATCCTGGCTACAGGCCTGCACTGAAGAGCACTGAGTTTGATTTTACCGGCTTTTCTGCTGACAAAAGGGGGGGGGGGTTGGTGGCCTTGCAAGACTCCTCTCCTCACGGCAGCCCCCCCATGGCTTTTTGTCCACAGTCCCTGGCATAGCTTCTTGGAGGGAAGAGTCAACAAAGGCCTATCCGATTCCTCACTCTTGTTCTAGTGGGAAAGCGGGGGGAAGCCAACCCATGACAAACAGAAGAAGGCTGAATGTTGACGACAATTTTTGTGCAAAATTTAGAGCACCCTGACTGCCCAGCCTGTATGCTTAGGAACCAAACTTTCTCCCCGGCATTGAATCCCAGTCCTATAAGCACTGATTTCATCCATTGTATGGGGGGAGGGAGATAACCTACCACAGAGTCCCCAACCTTTCTGAGCCTGCAGGCGTCTTTGGAATTCTGACAAAATGGTTGCTGCCAAAGCTGGAACCAAACGCAAAATGCCAGCGATGCCAGAGATGGTGGAGCCAACACCACAGTGTCAGGGAACAAAAGCTATGCGTGTCATAGCGACTCTTCGACGTCTCAGTCAGAAGCTCTGTTTAACCTTCTTTTCTCTGAGCCTTTATTGATACTTGATAAATGACTGATTAAGAATATAATCTGAAGTTACAAATATTGACTATCTTTATTGTCTTAACTGATTAGTGAAAGTTAGAAGTGAAAGGTAAAGGTAAAGGTTCCCTTGCTCGAAAGCCAGTCGAATCCGACTCTAGGGTTGCGGTGCTCATCTCCATTTCAAAGCCGAAGAGCCAGCGCTGTCTGAAGACGTTTCCGTGGTCATGTGGCCGGCACGACTAAACACCAAGGCGCACGGAATGCTGTTACCTTCCCACCGAAGTGGTACCTATTTATCTACTTGCAATGTCTTGCTTTCGAACTGCTAGGTTGGCAGGAGTTGGAACTAGAGATGGGAGCTCACTCCGTCATGCGGCACACCCGGGTCTCGAACTGCTGAACTACTGACTTTCCACAGCTTGCAGTTCAGCGTCTTAACCACTTGAGCCACTGCAGCTCAAGTTAGAAGTAAGGGTTGGTTTATTTGAAGCAATATGTTTTGGATATTTGTAATGCTCTACCTGATGGTTGATAAAAATGATA
>NW_015173785.1:14761-24752 GCF_001447785.1 Gekko japonicus
AGAAAATAAGAAGCTCTGTTTAAGAGGAGGCCTTTTCATCGGCGCAGCCAATCAGATTTCCAGTGGCCAATCAGAAGCACTGCTGGACAGAAGACCCTCCTGGCCCTGCCCACTTTCTAAAACTACTTGGCAGGCTCCAGGAAAGGTGTTGGCAAGTTTCATGGTGCCCACGGGGAACCCTCCTGACCAGTGTTCCCTCTAAGCTGAGTTAGTGTGAGCCAGCTCACAGTTTTTTGGCCTCCAGTTCACAGATTTTTGTCCCAGCTCAGGAAGGATGGCTCCGGAGCAAACTAATTTATGCAGAGGCCAAATCGCTCTCTCGCAATTTTAATGCAAGTAGCTCACAAAGTAGAATTTTTGCCCACAAGACTGCACATCTTAGAGGGAGCATTGCCCCTGACCAATATGGCAGGCAAATATTTGTATCAGTTCAAATCACTATAGGCATGAAACCTGTTTTTGTGCTCAAAAGAAGAAGAAGAAGGGATTGAATTTATACCCCACCCTTCACTACCCAAAGGTGTTTCAGAGCGGCTTACAAACCCCTTTCCCTTCCCCTCCCCACAACAGACACCCTGTGAGGTAGGTGGGGCTGAGAGAGCTCTTGACAGAAACTGCTCTTTTTCAAGAACAGCTCTTATCAGAACTACGGCTTGCCCGAGGTCATCCAGCCAGGTGCAAGTGGAGGAGTGGGGAATCAAACCCGGTTCTCCCAGATCAGAGTCTACGCACTTAACCACTACACCAAACTGGCTCTTGATATTGTCTGACTGATGTTGCCCGTTGTCCATGCACCTGGATGCTGTGGGAATGAAGAGAAAGAAGGTCCAAGACTGGATAAATGCAGGATAAAGCACCAGTCTGATCAAATTCAACAGTTTGCATATCCCGAATATCTGAATTTCATCAGCACCGCTATGATTGCATGCCAAATACCTGCTGCTGAGTGACAGATTAAGTCTGTAGAGTTTTTTTTTTACTTTACAGATGTCATTAAAAATGACATTCCCACAGACCTGTTCCTTGCCAGAATAATGCCTTTCCAGATGGGAATTAGAGAGCAAGTTTCAGCAAAAATCTGTTTCTGTCTCGCGTAACAAGCACAACAAAAAAAAATTACAGCAACCGTCCTCTTGTAATCCATTCATTTCAGGTTTGATTTACCTGATAAAACTTTGATCAGAAATCTCTGTAGCTTCACAAGATTATGTGTATGCTTTTCTGTCCAAAATGAGGAGAAAGTATGACAATGGTCTGGGATTATTATATATTTCAAAAGCCTGGATTAACCTGTGCTGCCCGATTAAAAAGACATTGTGAGGAGACTGAAGAAGGGCCTCGTGGAAATTTTTCGTGAGGATCTGCATTTCCTCCTTGATGGTACCACAGAACACCAGTCCCTTGGTATCTTCCCTGTCCTGGCATCTCCTACTCAAGGAGCAAAAATAAGAAAGTTTATCCAGTCTAGGTTTGCCAGCTCTGGGTTGGGAAATATCTGGAGATTTGGGGGGTGGAGTTTGGAGACGGAGGGGTTTGGGAGATGGAGAGACCTCAGCAGCGCACAATGCCATACAGCCCCCCCTCCAAAGCAGCCATTTTCTCAAGGGGAACTGATCTCAGTTGTCAGGAGATAAATTCTAATAGCGGGAGATCTCCAGGCCCCACCTGGAGATTGGCAACCATAACCCAGTTGTGGGATACCACAAATGGAAGGTTTGGCTTGTACAGTCACAGGTAGATTGGTCAACTACCTTCAAACATAAGAACATCCGCGGTGGATGGAGAGTCCACCTAGTCTAGTCCCAACAGCCAACCAAATGCCCTCAGAAGGCTTTACAGCCAAATATAGTTGCTTCCCAGATTCTGGTATTCAGAGGTATACTTCCTTGGAAAATGGAGGTTCCATTTACTCATTGTGGCTAACAGCCAGGGTCGCCAGCTCTGGGTCAGGAAGTACCTGGAGATTTTGAGGGTGGAGACTAAGGAGGGCAGGATTTGGGGAGGGGAGGGACTTCAGTGGGGCGTAACGCCACAGAGTCCACCTTCCCAAGTGGCCATTCTCTCCAGGTGAACTGATCTCTGTTGCCTGGGGATCAGTTGTGATCCCAGGAGATCTCCAGCCACCGCCGGGAGGATGGCAACCCTACTCACAGACTCAAACACACTTCTGAATGAGCAGGGCTCACTACAGTGTACCCCACAGTGAAGACGGACTTCTTTTTATCTGTCCTGAATCTTCTGCCTATCGCTGGGTGTCCCTGACTTCTGGTATTGGAAGTGAGGGAGAAGACGTTTGATCAACTTTCTCCGTCACGGGCATAATTTTGTAATCCTTTTGCACCCAAATGGACCTGTTCTGTATTAGAGTGCAATAGAGGGCTTATGGTCAGAGACGTGGAGAGTGCACCCAAATGGACCTGTTCTGTATTAGAGTGCAATAGAGGGCTTATGGTCAGAGACGTGGAGAGGATTTTTTTTTTAATAGTGGGCACAACTCAGCAAGTGTTAGATGTTTAATCCTTGTGGCTTGCAGTAGTTGCAGCGAAGGGCCAAATAAGATGCAATCCAGGCCCGTAGCTACAGTGGAGCATCTCGGGGCCCGGCCCCCTGACTTATTGCCAAGCCCCCCCACGTCCTATCCAGGCACTTCCATGGGATGTGTGTGCAGGGGTGCCCCCTGACTTATTTAAAGCCCCCCCTGACTTAAAAAATCCTGGCAACGGGCCTGATGCAATCCCATTGGTAGCCATGTGAGGCCTCTATGGCTCATTCCCATTGGGCATATAAGAACCCTGCAGGATCTGCTGAGATAGAGCAAAGGCGTCGGACTCGAATGATAAAAGGGTTGGAACACTTTCCCTATGAGGAAAGGTCTGCAGTGGAGCATCTCGGGTCCCGGCCCCCTGACTTATTGCCAAGCCCCCCCACGTCCTATCCAGGCACTTCCATGGGATGTGTGTGCAGGGGTGCCCCCTGACTTATTTAAAGCCCCCCCTGACTTAAAAAATCCTGGCAACGGGCCTGATGCAATCCCATTGGTAGCCATGTGAGGCCTCTATGGCTCATTCCCATTGGGCATATAAGAACCCTGCAGGATCTGCTGAGATAGAGCAAAGGCGTCGGACTCGAATGATAAAAGGGTTGGAACACTTTCCCTATGAGGAAAGGTTAAGGTGGTTAGAGCTCTATAGCTTGGAGAAATGACGACTGAGGGGTGACATGATTGAGGTTTATAAGATTATGCATGGGAAAGAGCAGGTAGAGAAAGAGGTACTTTTCTCCCTTTCTCACAATACAAGAACTCGTGGGCACTCCATGAAATTGCTGAGCAGTCGGGTTAGAACGGATAAAAGGAAGTACTTCTTCACCCAAAGAGTGATTAACACTTGGAATTCACTGCCACAGGAAGTGGTGGCAGCTACAAGCATGGACGGCTTCAAAAGGGAATTAGATAAGCATATGGAGCAGAGGTCCATCAGTGGCTATTAGCCACAAGGTATAGATAGGGACTCTGGGGCAAGTGATGCTCTGTCATCTTGGTGCTTGGGGGGGGGGGTCAACAGTGGGAGGGCTTCTAAAAATCCTGGCAATGGGCCTGATGCAGTCCCACGGGTAGCCATGTGAGGCCTCTATGGCTTCTTCCCATGGGGCATATAAGAACCCTGCAGGATCTGCTGAGATAGAGCAAAGGCGTGGGACAATGTGCTTTTGCCCATGTGATGGGGGAAAGCCCCGGATCTTTTCTTTGTTTCGAAAGCTGGTGTGGCCCAGTTTTGCGGAATTATGCCCATTAGCCTTGATAAGGCATTTTTCTTGTGGGTTGAATCCAATGATGTGTCAGTGGAAGAAAAATGTATTTAGCACAGTTCTGCTTGCCCAAGCAAGAGCGCGAGGGCTGCAGCAGGACCTAGTGCTTAAACAGAATGTTTAAACAAAATAACAGTGTGCGTTTAAGAGAGGACATGATAGAGGTTTATAAACGTATGCACAGGGTGGAGAGAGAGAGCTGACAGAGAAAGAAGCTTTCCTCCCTCTCCTAAAGTATTAGAACTTGAGGACATCCAGTGAAACCGATGGCCAGTAGATTCAGGACGGACAAAAGGAGATACTTTGTCACACAATGAGAGATTAAAATGTGGGATTCACACATTGTAGTGATGGCCACAGTCGCAGAGGATTAGATAGATTCTTGTACTATAGCCCTTCCAGTGGCTATTAGCTGTGGTGACTAAAGGGAACCTCCATGTTCAGAGGCAGTCAGCCCCTAATGCCCAGTGCCAGCACGATCTAAAACCAGCACTTCCTAGTCTCTTGCCCCAGGCAAGAGATCTTCCCAGGATCTCCTGAGAGTCTATTTATTTATTCAATTTAAAGGAACCCCCCCCTCCCCCGACGTACAGCTCAGGGCGGTGAACAACATTTCAGCAGATTCTGCAAAAAAGAAACCAACCTCCTTCTCTGGGTGTTTATCATGATATTCAATTGCATCAATCACCATTCTCATATTGTCTTTTATCTGTCTATTGGGCAAAAAATCTACTTGTTCTTCTTTTACAACCTCTTGCAAATATATCTTAAGTCTTTCAGAAATAAACTTGGTAAACAATTTATAATCATCAGATGCGGAAAAAGCTTTTGATAATTTGAACTGGGACTTTATGTATAGTGTACTGGACAACATAAATATTGGAGAACAATTTCGGAATATTATTGAAGCAATATATTCGGAACAGAAAGCAGCGCTGGTAATTAATTCAGACGTGACGGAGTACTTCAAAGTACAGAAGGGGACGAGGCAAGGATGTCCTTTGTCCCCGTCATTATTTATATGGATTCTTGAAGTATTACTGAAACAAACATTTCAGATGATTACAATCAAATCAATAAGCCGTTAAAATGATAAAATGCCCAATAGCTATTACCAGATGGAGCTTAAAACCAATTCCTAACCTTACCCCAAAGGGGAGGACAAGAGGAGGAGAGAAACAGAGAGGGGTCAGGCTTGATGGGAAGGAAGCACTGCTGTCCTCAACCATAGGCCTGATGGAACATCTTTGTTCTGCAGGCCCCGCGGAATTGCACGGGTGTCATTCGGCAGAGAGTTGCGATCTAAAACCAGCACTTTCTAGTCTCTTGCCCCAGGCAAGAGATCTTTCCAGATCTTTTAATTTTTTTAATTAATTTTTTTATTTGTATCCCACCCTCCCAAAGGCTCAGGGTGGCTCATATGCGGCAAAGCCGAAATATAAAATACAATAAAACATGTAACAGAATAACAACATTTAAAACCACAATAAAATCTATGCTACATTACGGTGCTGTAATCTTCCTATGTCAATTCTTCCAAGATGGGAACAACCACCCCAATTTTGGCGGCCAGCTATCTCGATAGCGCAGTCTCCCACAACACTATCTGTAAACTCCTGCCAGGCTATGCTTACCCCCTTTTAATGGAGGCAGCCGATGAAATACTACCGCGGTGGTGGGGTAGTGGTGGCGGCAGCTCCTACTCATAACCCTGGCGGAAGAGCTCCATCTTGCAGGCCCTGCGGAACTGCACAAGGTCCTGCAGGGCCCGGATCTCTTCTGGGAGTTCGTTCCACCAGGAAGGAGCCGCCATCGAAAAAGCCCTGGCCCTAGTAAGGGCAAATTTAATCTCTCAGGGACCTGGAACTTCCAGGAGATGGAGGCTCCCCGATCCCATCTCTTGAGAGTCTATTTATTTATTCCATTTATAGGACCCCCCCTGACGTACGGCTCAGGGCGGTGAACAAAATTTCAGCAGATTACAATCAAATCAATAAGTAGTTAAAATGATAAAATGCCCAATAGCTATTACCAGATGGCCCCTGCCTGGGGCTTGGAAACCCTACCCACAGGGGCTTGCTGTGAGGATAAGTTAAGAATTTTGCATTTGTGTCCATGAGCAATTTTGGTTGAAGGATAGAAGGATAACCTTCTAGACCAGGGGTGTCAAACATGCGACCCAGGGGCCGAATGAGGCCCCTGGAGGGCTTCTATCAAAACTGAATGACGCAGCAGCAGCAGAACTGGAAGAAGAAGCAGAAGACAGCCAGTTCCACTGCGGGCCTGATAGAAGCCCTCTGGGGGCCTGATTAGGCCCCTGGGCAGCATGTTTGACACCCCTGCTCTAAACTGTGGAGTCTTGTGAGCAAAAATCCCACTTTGTGAGCTGCTGGCATTAAAGTTGTGAGCGAGCAATTTGGCTACTGCATAAATGAGTTTGCTCTGGAGCCATCCTTCCTGAGCTAAGACAAAAAGGTGTAAGCCAGAGGTGAAAAAACTGCAAGCTAGCAAGCGCTGACTCTGCTTAGCTTCCAGGATCTGAAAAACCCGGGCTACTTGGGCTATCTGGAAGGCCAGATAATGAAACTGAAGCTCAAATACTTTGGCCACCAAATGAGAAGGGAGCACTCACTGGAGAAGACCCTGATGCTGGGAAAGATTGAAGGTCAAAGAAGATGGGGACGGCAAAGGATGAGATGGTTAGACAGTGTCATCGATGCAACGAACATGAAGTTGAGCCAACTTCAGAGGACGGCGGAAGACAGGAGGGCCTGGCGGGAGCTGGTCCATGGGGTCACGAAGAGTCGGACTAGACTGTGCGACTGAACAACAACAACAAATCCTTACCCCAAAAGGGAGGACAAGAGGAGGAGAGAAACAGAGAGGGGCCAGGCTTGATGGGAAGCACTGCTGTCCTCAACCATAGGCCTGATGGAACTTCTTTGTTCTGCAGGCCCTGCGGAATTGCACGGGTGTCATTCGGCAGAGAGTTCTACCAGGCCAGGGCCAAAAGGGCCCTGTCTCTGGTTGAATACAGCCAGATGTCTTTTGGGCCAGGGATCACCAGAAGGTCCTTTTCTCCAGAGAATGATGCCAGGGGTTGAATTCTGGAGAGTCCAGGGGTTGAATCCCCACTTAGGCATGAAGCTCCGTGTGTGATCTTGGCCAGTCACTTTCCATCAGTCTAACTTACCATACAGGTAGGGTTGACGAATGTGGAGTGGGGAAATTCCTGGAGACTTGGGAGCAGAGCTTGGGGAGAGACCTCAGCAGGGTATAACAGCATAACATTATAAAGCAGCCATTTCCTGATCTCTGTAATTTAGATATCAGCTATAATTCTGGGAGATCTCCATCCCCTGCCTGGAGCTTGGAAACCCTACTCACAGGGGCTTGCTGTGAGGATAAGATAAGAATTTTGCATTTGCGTCCATGAGCAATTTTGGTTGAAGGATAGAAGGATAACCTACTAGACCAAAGGTGTCAAAAATGTGGCCCAGGGGCTGGATGAGGCCCCCGGAGGGCTTCTATCAGGTCCGCAGTGTAACTGGCTGTCTTCTGCTTCTTCTTCCAGTTCTGCTGCTGCTGCTGCGTCATCGTAGGTTTGCAGCTTACAGATACACACCTGAACAGCATACTCAAGATTGCAACAGCACAGACATTTTGATGCCATAATTCAGAGCAAGAGGTGTCAGTTATCAGACACTGTTAAATAAACAAAATATCGCAAGAGTGCTACTGTTTTAAGCATGTCTTTATTTTAAGTTAAAAAAAACCCTTTGTGTTTGTGTCCTTTATAAAGTTTATATCTCCGCTACTTGGCATTACATTTTATGACACACATGGCCCGGCCCAACAGAGTCTTATTTATGTCAGATCCGGCCCTCATAACAAATGACTTCGACACCCCTGTACTAGACAGTGTGAAAGCAGCTGAATGTCTGGGAAACATGAGTTTTTGAGAAACTTAAATTCCATCCAACTTGGCCTACAGCTTTGGAGATCTCACTCTCCTTTTCTTCAGCAGTTCCAACCTGTTCAAGCTTAGCTAGAGCATAAGGGGCAAAATTAAGGGGATGTTCCGAACAGCATGCCCTCAGGGCTGTCAGACTGCCACCCCAGGGTCTTCCTTGTCTAATACCCCAGTGGGTGGTTTTTCCTTGTTTTCCTCCCTGGGCTGAAGGGCCTCCTCTACCTGGATATTTGTCCAGGCTCCCTGCTCCCCCGGGGAAGGGACGCTGCCTATCTCCGCCTGTCTCTCTCCTACTGAGGGGGATGTTTCCAGCATAGTCGGGGGGTCGCTGACATCACCCTCCCGACAATTTATTATGAGGGCTGGATCTGACATAAATGAGACCTTGTTGGGCCACGCCATGTGTATCATAAAAGGTAATGCCAGGTAGTGGAGATATAAACTTTACAAAGGACACAAACACAAAGGGTTGTTTTTTTACTCAAAATAAAGACATGCTTAAAACAGTAGCACTCTTGCAATATTTTGTTTATTTAACAGTGTCTGATAACTGACATCTCTTGCTCTGAATTATTGCGTCAAAATGTCTGTGCTGTTGCAATCTTGAGTATGCTGTTCAGGTGTGTATCTGTAAGCTGTAAACCTATGATGATGCAGCAGCAGCAGAACTGGAAGAAGCAGCAGAAGACAGCCAGTTCCACTGCGGGCCTGATACACGCCCTCTGGGGGCCTGATCAGGCCCCCGGGCAGCATGTTTGACACCCCTGCTTTAAGCTGTGGAGTCTTGTGAGCAAAAATCCCACTTTGTGAGCTGCTGGCATTAAAGTTGTGAGCAAGCAATTTGGGTACTGCATAAATGAGTTTGCTCTGGAGCCATCCTTCCTGAGCTAAGACAAAAAGGTGTAAGCCAGAGGCGAAAAAACTGCGAGCTAGCTCACATTAACTCAGCTGAAAAGGAACACTGGTCTCAATGTCCTTTCCTCACATTAAAGTGACTTTTCCACACTGCTGTTCTTCTTAAGCTTGTGTTACTGGGGCAGTGAAAAACGATTTCCTCAGTGTGCCAGCTTCAAATCTCTTGCTTCTGTGTAACCACTAGAGATGCCACCACTGCAGCCTCATTGTACCTTGTATCTCAGTACCACAAATTGCAGTTAGGAGGTAACAGAGGGGAATGCTCTGTTTTTCAGAAGAGAGGGTGAATGTCAAGGAGCCAAGAAGAACAGTATTCTTCCACCTTTTCTATTTTTGTAGAAGAGGGAATTCCTGCAGAGAAATTCAGCTTTTCCCATGCTGGCATTCCAAGGAACACCACAATTTATTGATTTAGACATTTATAATCCACTTTTCTCCCCAAGGTCAACCCAAAGCACTTTACAACATCGCTCTGTCTTTTTCTGTTTTATCCTCAAAACAACCTTGTGAAGTAGGTTAGGATGAGAGAAAGTGACGGGCCCAAAGCCACCCAGTGTCCTTCATGAAATCTCCCAGATCCTGGTCCAACACTCTGCAACTGGGATTGACTCTCTTTTGTCCTCGTTTGTTCTTACTGGCTTTGAAAGGGGATTGGACTGATTCATGGGAGAAAGGTTGATCAATGGCTACAAACCATGGTGACTAAAGGGAACCTCTACAATCGGAGGCAGGAAACCTCCAAGAACAAGTGGCTAGGAGGCATCATCAGGGCCTTGGCCATTATTGTTGGAATATGCAAGGTCTATTGTGCATAGATAAAGAAAATGACAAGAACATCCTGCAGGGGGCAGGAGAGGGGACAACTAGTTAGCATAGTGGGATTAGGGTTTTCCTACTATTTTCAAATGGTCTCCTTTCTGTCTCCTAATTGGCTCAATTGGGGGTTTTCCTGCTCCTGCCGAGATCTCTTTGTTACAGGCTGCCTCCAAAGCCAGTTTGGTGTAGTGACTAGGAGCGGTGGATTCTGATCAGGGAGAACCCAGTTTGATTACCCACTCCTCTACATGCAGCTGCCGGTGCAACCTTGGGCCAGTCATAAGTTCTTTTAGAGCTGTTCTCTCAAGGGCAGTTCTTGAGAGCTCTCTCAGCCCCACCTACCTTGCAGGGTATCTGTTGTGGGGGAGAGGAAGGGAAGGAGATTGTAAGGTGCTCTGAGACTCCTTTGGGTAGTGAAGGGCGGGGTATAAATCCAATCTCCTCCTCCTCCTCCTCCTTCTTCCTAGCTAGTTAGACTTC
>NW_015173785.1:24793-43738 GCF_001447785.1 Gekko japonicus
TCTTTCCCTCACCTTCTTTCTTACAAAGTTTGTTCTCTTCTTAATAAACTGACTTTATTCTTTAAACAGCTTGTGTTCCACTTTACTGCATATCTACACTCTGCCAACAATTATGCTCTGTTTCTTGGCCCTGCAAAAAACATTGGTCACAGTCAGAAAAAGGATGCTGGACTAGGTGGACGCTGGACTAGATGCTGGACTAGCATCCTGCAGCTTTGAGAGTAGCTTGAAAGAGAGTATGACGGAGCAGTTAAAGTGCGGGACTAGGACTGGAGAGCAATGTTCCCTCTAAGGTGTAGAGTCTCGTGAGGAAAAATTCTACCGTGCAAGCTACTGGCATTAAAGCTGTGAGCGAGTGACTTGGCTACTGCATACATTAGTTTGCTCTGGAGCCCTCCTTCCTGAGCTAAGACAAAAGTGTGTGAGCCAGAGGCTAAAAAACTGTGAGCTAGCTCACCCTAACTCAGCTTAGAGGGAACACTGTTGGAGAGACCCGGGTTCAAATCCCCATTTGCCATGAAACTTAGTGGATGAACCTGTCCGCACAGTTTGCTTTTATTAATAAAGAACTTCCCTGTGAGCTAAAGTCAAATAAACAGAACAAACTATTTAGGGGGGGGGTTGTACTAGTAGTTAGAAAGGTTTAAAGTTCTAACTTCAGGACTCACAGAAAGAAGAAAAAAGCAGGAAGCAAGCTTGAGACAGGATTCTATGTTTAGTAGAATGAAGGAAGGGTAACAACCAAAGTTCCCTCTAAGCTGAGTTAGTGTGAGCTAGCTCACACTAACTCAGCTTAGAGGGAACACTGGTAACAACACCCCGTATCCCTATCTGACTAGCGTTCCCACTTGACTTCCCTCGCTTGTAACACTTGACATTGTGTATTCACTAGGGTGGCTGGTTCAAATTTAGCAACCAGTGGGAGGGCCGGCAGAAGTGACATAGAAGGTGTGCATGATTTTGGTTACAACAATGTTATTATATCACTTCTGGGTAAAACCCAGCAGTGACAAAGGGTAGCTCTAGGAACTGCCAGAAACTCCATAGTGAGTTTCCGGTGATCCCTGGTTTTTGCCTGGAAATGATGTTGGCATCTGTGTGAAAAAAGATGCAGATCTTTTTCACACAGATATCTTTTTTCTTTTGTATCCTTACACTGTGTGTGTTCCTCTTTTTCTTTTGTATACTTACCCTGTGTGTTCCTCTTTTGTTGTATAGCGATGTTGGCAACATAGCTGTTTGTTATTTTATTTTTCTCCTGCTGCGGCTAATTCCAACAGACCTCGGGCCAGTCATTCTCTCTCAGACTAACCTACCTCACAGGGCTGTTGTGAGGGTAAAGAGGGAGAAGTGGAGAACCATGTATGTTCCCACCCTGAGCTCCCCAGAGGACAGATGGGGAAAATGCACTAAATAAGTAGTACCGGTGTGGGTCAACCAAGGGGTTGCGCTGGAAGCTACCACTGCCTCTCCCAGTTTGGTGCAGTGGTTAAGAGCCAGTTTGGTGTAGTTGTTAAGAGCAGCGGACTCTAATCTCGGAGAACCAAGTTTGATTCCCCACTCCTACACATGCATCCAGCTGGGTGACTTTGGTTCACTCACAATTCTCTCAGAGCTGTTCTCTCAAGGGCAGTTCTCAAGAGAGCTCTCTAAGCCCCACCTACTTCAGAGGGTGTCTCTTGTGGGGAGAGGAAGGGAAGGAGATTGTAAGCCGCTCTGAGGCTCCGAGTGAAGGGCGGGGTATAAATCCAATCTCTTCTTCTTCCTCCCTACAGCCCCCCCCCCCAAGATCTGTAACACGTAAAGAAATCTTTTTCTCTTTACGTGTTACAGATTTCCTTCGGTCTGTGAAATGCCATACTCTGGGTGGCACCAGAGAAACCGGCACTGGCTGACCAAGTGATTTATTTAAGCCTCCATTGTTGCTAATGAAGTGATTTACGCTCTGAGATCATGCCTGACAGTAGCCGATTAAACGATGCCATTCACTCTCCCCTTCCTTTTCGCCGCTAGGCTATATTTTAAGCATGTGTGAGTTTGTTCCACCTAGCATCTTTTTAACAATTAAACAACCAACTGAGATCCTTTTCTTACTTCCATAACCCTCCTCCACCTTCCGGGGCAGTGCCTCACTAGTCTTCAGTTGCAAAGCTCAGGGCCGCAGGCCATCTGCATAGGTACAGATAAATCTTCCTGGCATTTTAATTTTCTCGCTGGAAATTCTGTTTTGCCAACACAAGCATCGAGGAATTCCGAGAGCTCTTTTCGTGATTGCTGCCCTTATGAAAGCAGCTGTTCGGCTAACGTTGGGTATTTTGTTGCCTCATCATGAGCCGGTGCGATATTATGACGTGATGGGGGCTGTGGAGGCAATATCCAGCCCTTTCCTCATTCATGGGGGTCGCCCTGATTGATTTAGTGTGTCAGCTCTGGAGCACTTCCTCATCCCTGAGAACAGTTTGACTCCACGGTTATTTATGTAAAGAATGCTTTACCTCCTCTTCTCGGGTACCCATAAATCCACTCGGACTGCAACTGTTGAGCAGATAGGAGGCCTTTCCTTGAGGGATTACGAAGCAGGGGTCTATTTCAATCTTCATATAACGCTGGGAAGGATGTGGATAAACAGCTCCGTTTTATGTTTCCATATAGCGAGTTATGACAAAATGGAGGCTCGGCTGTGGGAATGGCTGCCGAATAAACCCCGGGGGAAGACAAATTGCCTCTTCTGAGATAAAAGCTGATTGAAACTCCAGATAAGAGGGAGCTAGGCTGCATAAAATTGGGGCACTCCATTAAAGTCATATGAAGTTTCCATCAAAGTATGAGAAGCTATGTAATAAAACTGGCAGAAAGGGCTGTTTTCTGTATATAAAGAACTCTTTCCTCCTCTATGAGGAAATTTTTTCCTCTGTGAGGAAAATTTTCTGTCCTCTAAATCTAAGGGCTAAACGACCCGGATCTTTCACAATTTAATCCCACCCTTTCCCCACAGGATACAGAGCAAAACACATGTTTTCCTCTTCCTCCATTTTATCACAACAACCCTGTGAGGGAGGTTAGGCAGAGAGAGAGTAACTGGCCCAATAGTCACCCAGTACACTTCATGGCAGAGCGAGAGATCTGGACCTGATTCTAGTTTAAGACTTTAATTACAATACTACAGTAGCTGGATAATGGAGTCCAGTCACTGGAGATTGTGAGGTATAATTTGGAATAAAAAAAACAGTTGTGTGGGGGTGGGGGGTAGTGGATTAGGATTACATCTTGCTGGTGGGGTGGTCAGATCCAGGTTTGGAAATTCCTGCAGATCTGGGGGTGAAGCTTGAGGAGAGGAAGGAGCACAGCAGGCATATGATGCCATAGAGCGGGGATGTCAAACATGCGGCCCGGGGGCTGGATCAGCCCCCCAGAGGGCTTCCATCAGGCCATCTCCTGCTTCCAGTTCTGCTGTTGCTGCATCATAGCTTGCTTTTCCAGGCTCTCTTAATCACTCAGCCACTTCGTGTTTTAACCTGGATCCTAGACTCAGAACTCTGAGCATGAGATTTCTGTGGTGAATGTCAATAAATCAAAAGTAGGTTTGCAGCTTACAGAGCTAAAGTTTTAAGCATGTTTTTATTTTAAGTAAAAAAAAACCCTTTGTGTTTGTGTCCTTTATAAAGTTTACTAGGAACAAAGCCAATTGTGGAAGCGAGGCAACGAACTGTAGCTAGACATGGGGCCTTTCCTCTCCCCGGCCCGCCGCTTTCTCCCACTTCCCAGATGCCGTGAGTGGTGGGGCAAGGGGCCGGACTGGCAGCAGTTTCATGGGCAGGCTGTCTCCGAGCAGACAGAGTCCCTCTGCTTTCTGCTCCCTTCTGAGAGCCTGTTGTCGAGGTGCAACGGGACGGGACGGCAGTGTTTCCCTCCCCTGTGGAGTCGAGCGGCTTGCAGTCCACCCCTGAGGCCTGTGACGGTTTATCCTGAACTTTGTTCACTCAGGGACCTGACGGTCTCCCCTCCACTATCTCCCCACAGGCCCCCGACCCTCTCCCCCACCGTCAGCGGCGCCTGCCCATCCCAGTGGCCTTGTGCTGATGTTCACGTCCCCGGCTGGAGTGTGCTGTGTCTGGGGCGGCTGTGGCACTGGCTGCCTCCCTCCCTCCTGGCTGCCCACCATCTCTCCCCACGGGCCTTCACCTCAGAGCTGTCCTCATGTTGCTGGTGTCGTGGCCGGGCAGAGTGGACGCAGCGAGCGTGGCGGAGGGAGGGGTGAGCAGGCCGCAGAGAGAGGCTGCCACGGGTGAGAAGGCAGTATTGGTGGCGCAGGCCAGTGTGACTCATCAAAGGCTCCTAAGTAAGCTCAAAAATCATGGGATAGAAGGACAAGTCCTTTTATGGATCAAAAACTGGCTAGTTCATAGAAAACAGAGAGTGAGTGTAGGTGGGCAATTTTCTCAGTGGAGGGTGGTAAGCAGTGGGGTACCGCAGGGATCAGTACTTGGTCCACTGCTTTTTAACTTGTTCATTAATGATTTGGAGATGGGAGTAAGCAGTGAAGTGGCTAAATTTGCGGATGATACAAAGTTGTTCAGGGTGGTAAAAACCAGTGAGGATTGTGAGGCACTCCAAGGGGATCTGTCAAGGATGGGCGAGTGGGCGTCAACATGGCAAATGGGGTTCAATGTGGCCAAGTGCAAGGTGATGCACATTGGAGCCAAAAATCCTAAATATAAATACACATTGATGGGGTCTGAACTGGCAGAGACTGAGCAAGAGAGAGATCTTGGAGTTGTAGTGGATAACTCACTGAAAATGTCGAGACAGTGTGTGACTGCAATAAAGAAGGCCAATGCTATGCTGGGGATTATTAGGAAGGGTATTGAAAACAGATCAGCCAATATAATAATGCCCCTATATAAATCAATGGTAAGACCTCATTTGGAATACTGTGTGCAGTTCTGGGCACCACACCTTAAAAAGGATATTATAGCTTTGGAAAAAGTGCAGAAAAGGGCAACTCGAATGATAAAAGGGTTGGAACACTTTCCCTATGAGGAAAGGTTAAAGCGCTTAGGGCTCTTTAGCTTGGAGAAAAGACGACTGAGGGGTGACATGATCGAGGTTTATAAGATTATGCATGGGAAAGAGCAGGTAAAGAAAGAGGTACTTTTCTCCCTTTCTCACAATACAAGAACTCGTGGGCACTCCATGAAACTGCAGAGCGGTCGGGTTAGAACGGATAAAAGGAAGTACTTCTTCACCCAAAGAGTGATTAACACATGGAATTCACTGCCACAGGAAGTGGTGGGTGCTACAAGCATGGACGGCTTCAAAAGGGAATTAGATAAGCATATGGAGCAGAGGTCCATCAGTGGCTATTAGCCACAAGGTATAGCTAGGGGCTCTGGGGCAAGTGATGCTCTGTCTTCTTGGTGCTTGGGGGGGGGTCAACAGTGGGAGGGCTTCTAATGTCCTGGCCCCACTGCTGGATCGCCTGATGGCACCGATATTTCTGGCCACTGTGTGACACAGAGTGTTGGACTGGATGGGCCTTTGGCCTGATCCAACATTGGCGTCTCTTATGTTCTTATGACTCAGGCTGGGCTGGGAGGGAGTGACCTCCGTGTGGGAGCGCCCGCCGGAGCATCCATGGTGCCCAATGGCTTCGTGGAGACTGCAGGGGAGATGCTGGCACATCCTGTGGCTTGCGGGCTGCCTCCTTGGCACTCCACCCATCAGCCCCCTATCCCACCGTCTCCCCTCAGGGAGCTGATGCTGTCTCCTCCACTGTCTCCCCCCAGGCCCCTGACCTTCTCCCCTCCCATCAGCACCACCTGCCTGTCCCATCATCTGCATTCCCAGCTGGCGTGTTCTGTTTCCAGGGTGGCCATGGTGCTGCTGCTGGCCACCTCCCTCCCTCCTGCCTGCCCAGCACCCCTCCCCACATTCCTTCACCTCAGATTCCTCCTCCTGGTGCTGCTGTCATGGCCAGGGCGAGTGGAGGCGGTGAGCACGACGGACGGAGGGGCGAGCAGGTGGCGTATGGAGGCTGGCAAGGGAAAAGGTGACGTCAGTGGCACTGGCCAGGGTGGCTCGGGCTGGTGCTGGAGGGAGCGAGCAGGCCGTGGCGAGGCCAGGCGGGGCCGTCCTCCTGCCTCACCCCAGGAGCAGCCACTGGAGCGGCCATGCTGTTGGATGGCTCCCTGGAGAGTGAGGGGAAGAGTGTGGCCAGAAGCTGTGTGGGTGGGACTGAGGGAAGCAGGCAGGCAATGGATACGGACTCGGGGTGAGTAACACAGCAGGGAGCGAACTGATTTTGCTGCACATCGAATCTTGCCACCCCAAATGACAATTATATATAAGGAGAGATATCTCCCCTACTTGGCATTACATTTTATGATACACATGACGCGGCCCACAAGGTCTCATTTATGTCAGATCTGGCCCTCATAACAAATGAGTTTGACATCCCTGCCATAGAATCCACAATCTGAAGCCCAATTTTCTGCAGGGGAGCTAGTCCCCATAGTCTTGAGATCAGTTGCAATTCTGGAAGAACTCCAGTCCCCATCAGGAGGCTGGCACCCCTAGTGATGTGATACTGGGGAGCAGGGCCCGATAACTCTCCTTGGAGTTATAGTCACGGTAGGGCCTGTTCGTGCCTGCTTTAGAGGGTGAACTGTATGACATTATATTCCATTATATGTCAACAGAAGTATAGTGTCCAGATCACGCGATGGAACCACTGTACTCTGCTCTGGTTAGACCTCACCTAGAGTATTGTGTTCAGTTTTGGGCACCACATTTTAAGAAGGATATAGACAAGCTGGAACATGTCCAGAGGAGGGCAACAAAGATGGTGAGGGGTCTGGAGACCAAGTACTATGAGGAAAGGTTGAAGGAGCTGGGTATGTTTAGCCTGGAGAGGAGATGACCAGTGTTCCCTCTAAGCTGAGTTAGTGTGAGCTAGCTCACAGTTTTTCAGCTTCTAGCTCACACATTTTTGTCGTAGCTCAGGGAAGATGGCTCCAGAGCAAACTAATTGATGCAGCAGCCAAATTGCTCGCTCACAACTTTAATGCCAGTAGCTCACAAAGTAGAATTTTTGCTCACAAGACTCCACAGCTTAGAGGGAACACTGGAGATGACTGAGAGGTGATAGGACAACCATCTTCAAGTACCTGAAGGGCTGTCATATAGAGGATGGAGTGAAGTTGTTTTCTGTTGCCTCAGAAGGTCGGACCAGAACCAATGGGTTGAAATGAAATCAAAAGAGTTTTTGGCTAAACATTAGGAAAAACTTCCTGACAGAACGGTTCCTCAGTGGAACAGGCTTCCTTGGGAGGTGGTGGGCTCTCCTTTGGAGGTTTTCAAACAGAGGCTGGATGGCCATGTGACAGCGATGCGGGTTCTGTGAACTTGGGTGGATCATGAGAGGGAGGGCAGGAAGGGTTGCCTCAGCGCCTAGTTCTCGTGGCCCTTTCTTACACACCCAGGGAAATGCCGATTGACACTTTGGGGTCAGGAAGCAATTTTTCTCCGGGCCAGTTTGGCCAGGGATCCAGGAGGGGTTTTTTTTTGTTATCTTCCGGGCATGGAACGGTGGTTTCTGAGGGTGTGGAGGGGGAGGTATTTATGAATTTCCTGCTTTGTGCAGGAGGTTGGACTAGATGACTCAGGAGGTCCCGTCCAACTCTATGATTTTATGATTCTACCTCACTGAGGTCCCTCCCCTCCCCAAACCCTCCCCTCCCCAAATCTCCAGGAATTTACCCCCAAATCTCCAGGAATTTCCCAATCCACTATTACCTGATCCTTTAAACAGGAGGTGCCTGGGATTGAACCTGGGACTCCCTGAATGCCAAGCAGATGCTCTACTGTTGAGCCACGGCCCCTCCCGAGTCCAGGTGGTTTTCAAAACAACGGGAGGTGCATCCCAAGGTGAACGACTTACATGGCCAGTTTCTCTGCACATGGCCGCACCCCGCAAGCAATCTGTCGCTGTTCGCGCTGAAGTCATAAGTATTAAGGAAAATGATTGCTTCTAAGGAAATTTATTGTAGGTCACCCTCAGAAGAGGTGGAGGGGGAAAAATTGTGCTAACATTATCTCTTCTGGTTCTTGTATGGCTGTTAAACATTTTTTTTTAAAAAAAGAAGAGAGGTGGAGGGAGATGATAGATAGATACAAAGACGGGAGACAGATGGATAGACAGAGAGGGGAAAAGAGGATCACGGGCTCAATGAATGTTAATGGGTGCCCTCCCCTCTCGTACGGATTCCATGTTACTAGGCTAAAAAAAAAAGGTCTCTGTGCATTTTAGCCCCTCCTGATTTATATGAAAATTAAGATTACAAATTAAAGCCGGGCTATTCTGAAGTTTTCCAGTTCATCAGCCATCCAGTACAAATGATGTGGCGCTCCGGTGCCTAATTCCCAGAAGATTTACTTTGTCCGCACGGCTTAGCCGTGCCCCTGATATAAAAGATCTCTATCCACTTTTATTGAAATCAAGAACTAACATCATAATCCCAATATTGAGTATAATCTTTATTCTGACCCTCTTGAGGGGTTTTCCCACCTCCTCCCCCTGCCCCATCCAACCACCGCCTCTCTATTTCGATTTATTTGGTTGATAATCTCTCGGTGTTTACCTTTCTGTAGATGAGATTGTAAATGGAATCATGATTTAAAAAGAAGAAGAAAAGAACCTCCAAAAATCCTTGTCATCACTTTGGCAGAGATTTACTTCACCATCCAGCATCGAAGTGTTTGTCTTAATTGTTTTAGACCTGTTTCTCCCCTGTACTTAAGCGCCTTAAATGTTTCTGTAAAAGCCTAGAAGATGACAAAAGAAAAGAAGAAAAAGAAACACTGACATTTCCTGCACACCATAGGAAAAATAATATTAGTCCTATATGCTAAAAGCCATCAAAATCCTGCACGCCTTGATCAAGATTAATATCAGATGATAAATCTTCTCTCCATGCTGATTTATACATATCAAGCTGCCGTCAAAACACCCAACAGCAGACCAGGCTGGTCAGTTGGCAACCCCCATTTGGAACACCCTCTTAGCCTCTTAATGGGTTGGATCCCACATAGCTGGTCCACTAATCTATCATCAGCCTTCCTTTGCCAAAAGGGGCTTCCCTCTGATCTTCAGGAGTCTTTCCCAATTGTAGAAGAGTTTCTCATGCCTGGTGAAGGCACCAGGGTTAGAGGAACAGCTTTGTGAGATCCCATGCACAGACAAGGAATCATGGCACTCACCAGTGGGTTTCCTGGTACCTATAAGAGTGGCTATAAGACAGCAAAGTATGAGATGGATAGACAGTGTCATAGATGCAACGCACATGAAGTTGAGCAAACTTCAGAGGACAGCAGAAGACTGGAAGGCCTGGTGTGATCTGGTCCATGGGGTCGCAAAGAGTCGGACTCGACTGTGCGACTGAACAACAACAATAAGAGTGGCAGACTCTAATCTGGGAGAACTGGGTTCGATTCCCCACTCCTCCACATGAAGCCAGCCTGGTGACTTTGGGCCAGTCACAAGTTCTCTCAGAGCTGTTCTCTCGAGAGCAGTTCTCTCAGAGCTCTCTCAGCCCCGCCGACCTCACAGGGTGTCTGCTGTGGGGAGGGGAAGGGAAAGGAGATTGTAAACCACTCTGAGTGAAGGGCAGGGGATAAATCCAGTCTCCTCCTCCTCCATCTCCTTCTTCTCCATCTCCTCCTCCTTCTCCAAAGTAAAATGCCACTCCTCCACCTTATTCTAGTGGAATATGCTTTAGAATAGACTAGGGGAGGAGACGTCACCTTCGTGTCTTCAGGGAACACCCATTCAGAAACAGCAGTCTTCATCATAGGATGCAAACTGGCCAGCAATCTGGCTTGAGAGCCAGTGTGGTGCAGTGGATACAGTGAAAGCTCGCTGGGTAACCTTGGGCCCATCACAAACTCTCAGCCTGGCTGACTCACAGAGTTGTAAGGAGATGGAGGAGGGAACAATGTTCTAATGCTACTTTGAGTCCCAACCAGGGAGAGAAGTGGGATATCAATCAATAAATGCAAATATCCCAACATTTGGTAATCAGCCCCAGTATCCCGTGGCAGCCATTTTGTGATGGCATCCACTCCCCGTTCTCCACATTCTACAAGCGTCCACGGGTTTCTTGAGTTTGGGTACCCATGACATGGGGGCTGTGGTGGCTCAAGTGGTTAAAACGCTGAACTGCAGACCGGAAGGTCGGTCGTTCCGCAGTTCGAGACCCGAGTGCCGCATGACGGAGTGAGCTCCCGTCTCTGGCCCCAGCTCCTGCCAACCTAGCAGTTCGAAAGCAAGAAACTGCAAGTAGATAAATAGGTACTGCTTTGGTGGGAAGGTAACAGCGTTCTGTGAGCCTTGGCGTCTAGTCATGCCGGCCACATGACCACGGAAACGTCTTTGGACAGCGCTGGCTCTTCGGCTTGGAAACGGAGATGAGCACCGCATCCCTAGAGTCAGATTCGACTGGCTTTCGAGCAAGGGAATCCTTTACCTTTTACCTTACCCATAACATAGACTATACACATTCAACATACCAAGAGGCAGTATCCTCTGATAACAGCTTTGTCCATTTCCTCAAGAAACCTCGCCTCAGCTGAATCCAGTTAATTACCATTTCTCTCCCTTCAGAGCTTTAATAGCCGTGGGCGGTGCCTCAGGCCGTTAACTACCAGACTAGTCATTAAAAACTGGTCAAGATGATTTCTTCAAGATTACAGCCACGTTTTTATGATTAAAGTAGTGCTCCCTGGCTGCGGTGGAGGAAAGGAGGGAAAACAAGAAAAAAAAAATGACTGCAGTCTTCAATTTGTTAAATGCAGTACAGGCCTTCTTGTGCATGCACATTCAATACTTCGGGAATCCTCATGCTGTTATTGCATGAAAATTAAAATAGAGGAGAGAGAGAGATATTGGGTTTATACCCCACCCTTCACTACCCAAGGGAGTCTCAGAGCAGCTTACAACCTCCTTTCCCTTCCCCTCCCCACAACAGACACCCTGTGAGGTAGGTGGGGCTGAGAGAGCTCTGACACAAACTGCTCTTTTTCAAGAACAGCTCTTATCAGAACTACAGCTTGCCCAAGGTCATCCAGCAGGTGCAAGTGGAGGAGTGGGGAATCAAACCCGGTTCTCCCAGATTAGAGTCTGCGCTCTTAACCACTACACCAAAATAGGAGTTGGGTTACTCCAAATTCATTCACTGAGAAATCGCCTACCTTGGTTTTGAGAAGGAGAAAAGTCAGGAAAGTGTCCTGCTGGATAAAGGATGGGTTTGAAATGCTTCAAAGAGACAGGATTGGTTGTTGCCACAGTAGGTTGTCTTTCAGTGTCCCACCCTTCATGGTTAACCTGGGAGAATCATCCCTCTGTATCAGACATGAAGAGGTCTTAATGAACCTATGAGACACTTCCTCAGAAAGTGTCCCGCTGGAAAGTTCCCATGACACAGTCACTAGCCAATTCACTCTCAGGGTGCGTTCAGACGGCTCTTTAGATCCACATGAGGCATGGGTGCCTCCTGGATTTAAATGTAATGTCCAGACATCAACATCTGGGAAACGTCCGTCTTCCATGAGCATCCCGTTTTGCCGCGCCTCAGAGCCGTACTAAAAAGATACTAGTTAAAATCTGGAGTTTTCGGTTCCAACGGGCCACTCGTGGACTTTCCCCCGTCCGATTGTTCAAGCGCGCAATTAAAAATGGCACCCGTTCAGGATGGTCTGACGTCAGACCATCCCGAACGGGCACCATTTTTAAAAAATCTTGATTCTGTGCATGCACGGATAACCAAGGCCATAATACCATGCCTATGCGCATGTGCAAAAAGTTTTTTTTTAAAAAAAAACATCGTGCGTGCCTCCTTCATTGGACACTGTCTAGACAATCCACAGCGGAAGCAGCGCGCAGTAAGGCAATTCCCCCAGGGGATGCCTGGTCGTGCGAGGATGGATTAAAAAGATCGGGATCAAATTTGAGCCGGCATAATGGCGGGATTATCTGTCCGTCTGAACGCACCCTTTTGTCAGTAATCAGCAGAGAAAGAACTGGATTTAGCCTAGGGCTGCTGATTACAGACATCTAGACCAAAGTCTAACACGAAAGCCAGCATCCGATCTGAACCAGGGGCTTCTTGAATCCGGAGTCATATTTCAGTTTGAATTCCAGTGCATTGAAAGTATCATGAAAAAATAATCCGGCACAGAAATGCACAGGAAGGCCACTGTACCATATTTGACAAATATGGGAAAAAACATCACCCTGCCAACCAAAGTCCGCATGGTCAAAGCAATATTATTCCCAGTAGTCATGTATGGCTGCGAGAGTTGGACTATAAGGAAGGCCGAGCGCCGAAGAATAGATTCGTTTGAACTATGGTGCTGGAGAAGACTCTTGAGAGTCCCTTGGACTGCAAGAAGGTCAAATCAGTCAATCCTAAAAGAAATCAACCCTGACTGTTCCCTGGAAGGCCAGATAATGAAAATGAAGCTCAAATACTTCGCCCACCAAATGAGAAAGGAGCACTCACTGGAGAAGACCCTGATGCTGGGAAAGATTGACGGTCAAAGAAGACGGGGACGGCAAAGGATGAGATGGTGAGACAGTGTCATCGATGCAACGAACATGAAGTTGAGCAAACTTCAGAGGACAGCGGAAGACCGGAAGGCCTGGTGGGAGCTGGTCCATGGGGTCGCAGAGAGTCGGACTTGACTGTGCGACTGAACAACAACAATGTCTTCTTACCACACATCTGCAACCGATGTCACATGCAGTACAATTTCCCTTACCCCAGGGCAGGATCTGGGAGGGGAGACAGAGCGAGAGTAATTTGGTGTAATTCGGTCCTCTGGATGCACTCCTATCATGGCAACGTGGCAACAAGATCTAGAAACGAAAGGGCATCGCCTCAGGATTGTCATTGTTTCAGCGGGCGGAACGCAAAGAGTTAACCGTAATGAAGCCGTGCCACCGAGAAATTACTTTGCGTTTCGCTCCAAACTCAATGTGCACAAAACTTGCCATGGAAACAACGCAGGTAAGCCGAGGTTATAGCCTTCTGCTTCCTCGTCTGCTAAGCTGATAACACAGAGACATATTGACAAGAGCTTGAGGAAAACATTAAATATTTCATCAGTAAGATTATACCCTGCAAAGACAGATGTTGGGAAGCCATCATATTTAAAAATACAGAGATAAACACATGCTTTGCAGAATATATGGAAGGATTTCCTCCCCCCCCCACCCCAACACACTCACGCACACACACATTTGAGGGGATGGGAGCAAGAAGGAATAGGAGATTTACCACATAAGCAGCGAATAGGAAATTACTAGTTTCTAAAAGCAGATTAACAGCCAAACAGTCTTCATACACTCGCAGAAGCAACAACAGTTGGGAGGAAGGAAAGGAAGAAATCCTGCTTTGGAATGGGCTAGGATAGCATGTATTAGGAGATGGATGTTGTCACCTGCCTGTATGGTTGCCAATTCTGGAGACTGTGAAGGGGTGGGGGTACCTCAGTAGGGTACAATGCCACGAGGTCCACCTACCAAAGCTGCCTTTTCCTCTCTATGTAAGTCTGGGAGTCAGTTGTAATTCTGGGATATCTACAGGCCCCACAGAGCCAGTTTGGTGTAGTGGTTAAGTGCGCGGACTCTAATCTGGGAGAACCGGGTTTGATTCCCCACTCCTCCACTCGCACTTGGCTGGATGACCTTGGGTCAGTCACAAGCTCTGGCACAGCTGTCCTTGAAAAAGAGCAGTTTCTGTCAGAGTTCTCTCAGCCCCACCCACCTCACAGGGTATCTGTTGTGGGGAGGGGGAGGGAAAGGAGTTTGTAAGCCGCTCTGAGACTCCAAGGGAAGGGCGGGATATAAATCCAATCTCTTCTTCTTCTTCTTCTTCATCATGTGGAGGTTTGCAACCGTACTTGAATCTGACCTAGGGTCGCCAGACCCCCCCGTGGAGGCGGGGGTCCCCTGCCGCCAGGCCCCACAACTGATCAGCTAGCTGGCAGGGGAGGGGAATGACCCCCCCAAAAGAGGGAGATCCATCCAACATGCAGCGATGTGTCTACGTCACTGCCCACGTGACCCAGAAGTGATGTCATCACATCCCGGTCATTGGGGCGATGCTCTGGTATTTGGGCAAAAACTCTATGGCAGAGATCAGATTTACTTTTCATCACTTCCGGGTCATGTGGTCCGTGATGCAGACATGTCGCTGCACATTGGATGGGCCTCCCTGCTGCTCCAGGTAAGTCCCCCATTCCCCTGCTGGTTGCCAGGAGAGACCTGGCAGCTCTAACTTGACCAGTAAGGGGAAGGCAGCATCACACCCTCCATCCTTTTCAGATGAAAATAGGGACAGATGTACACTGTCTGGCACCCAATCGTAAATGGGTTGTGGCTTCCTGCCCTGAGTGGAGTTTCTGTCTTTCAGGGCAGACCCATGTAGAGTGCATTGCAGTAGTCTAGCCTCAAGGTAACCACAGCATGGATCCATGCAGGTGGGTCAGCCACCACGTCAAGGTAGGAGGCCATCTTCCAGGCTAAATGAAACTGTGGCCCTTTCTTACCCACCCACGGAAATGCTGATCGCCACTTTGGAGTCAGGAAGCAATTTTTCTCCAGGCCAGTTTGGCCCAGGGATCCTGGAGGTTTTTTGTCATCTTCTGGGCGTGGAACAGGGGTCACTGTGTGTGTGTGGGGAGGTATTTGTTGCTTTCCTGCATTGTGCAGGGAGTTGGACTAGATGGCCGTGGAGGTCCCTTCCAACCCTATGATTCCATGATTCAGTGAATGCCATTTTTTGCAGCTACATTAGCATGCTTCTCCAGTAGAAGTGCTGGTTCTTAACCGGATTTAGGGCCTCACCTGGATTTAGGGTTGCCAGCTCTGGGTTGGGGAACAGCTGGAGATTTGGGGGGTGGTGGAACCAGGGCCGGCTCACTCACTAGGCGAACTAGGCGATCGCCTAGAGCGGGCCGGCTCTTAGGGGTGCCAAACTGCACCGGGCCCCGTACTCTGGGAGTTTCTTGATTATTTGTGTTTTTCATTCTTCCTAAAATGCATTTATTTTTGAAAATTGGTGGGCAGAAGGGATCCTCGCCTAGGGCGCAAAATAAGCTGGAGCCAGCCCTGGGTGGAACCTGAGGAGGGTGGGGTTTGGAGTATAATGCCATAGAGTCAACCTTCCAAAGAGGCCATTTTCTCCAGGTGAACTGATCTCTGTCGCCCATAGATCAGTTGTAATCCCAGGAGATCTCCAGCCACCACCTGGAGGATGGCAACCCTGCCTGGACCCCACCAAAGCACAATGCCCTTTAAGACCTCAGGCCTTCCCAATCAGCATTACTTCCATCTTGTCAGGATCCAGTTTCAAGTTGTTCACCCTTCGCCATCTAACCGCACTGGTAACTCTTGCTGTCGTATCGACGTCACAGTGGGCAGCGAGCAAAGTCCAGCATTCCTCTGGCTTACATGAACACAGCCCGTCCTCTTTCCTTCTCAAACAGATTTTCCTAAAAGGCTGTGTCACCTCCTTTGAAATTTACGGTTTCTGGCATATCTGGGGTAAGGTTAGACTTGGAACTTACCAGCGTTGTCAGTTTCTAACTGGGTTCCATATTTCATCGCATCGTCCTGGCAATAATTAGTTGTCCGGTGAAATTAAGAGCAGTCTCTTTGCGTGAAGTGCTCAAATGAACATTTAACAACTAAGTTGTTAGAGTGACCCGGCGTGAAGGCAGAAAGGCAGGAGCTGGCGAGTGGGCGGCTCAGTAAATAACCGCGGCGTCAGCGGCTTGCTCAGAAGTTTTGCAAACGTCCGCATGGTGGCCAGCTAGGGAGAAGAGGATCTGGTGGGAGACGGGCAGTTGGAAAGGCCTTGCTTGAATCAGGGTGCTTGAAGGCCTCGCTCAAGTCATGAAACCCAAAAATGTGTCTGGCTTTGGCATAGCTCTCCAGAAGGCTGACGCCTGAGGAGAGTCGATGCGGTGAAATCCTTTGTCATGAGTGACCATTGGCTGTGAAAAATCATTCCTCATGGAGATGTAGATCTCCGACTGGAAGACAGAGCAGCACATTTTGTAGTTTACTCTCCAGAAACAGGTTGGGAGGACAAGTCTTCCAACTCCACCTAGCACTTAAACCTATGGATAAGAGATTTACAAATGATAAGACGTATTGAAACCTGTGAGGTAATTTTACCTCACTCTTTCTGGTGGCCCTGCCACAATGTAATACAATTTTTTGAAGAAGAGAAGAAGAAGAGAAGAGATTGGATTTATACCCCGCCCTTCACTTGGAGTCTCAGAGCGGCTTACAAACTCCTTTCCCTTCCCCTCCCCACAACAGACACCCTGTGAGGTGGGTGGGGCTGAGAGAGCTCTGACACAAACTGCTCTTTTTCAAGGACAGCTGTGCCAGAGCTTGTGACTGACCCAAGGTCACATCAGCAGGTGCAAGTGGAGGAGTGGGGAATCAAACCCGGTTCTCCCAGATTAGAGTCCACACACTTAACCACTACACCAAACTGGCAGAGTGGGGAGGAGGAGGAGGAGACTGGATTTATACTCCACCCTTCACTTGGAGTCTCAAAGCGGCTTACAATCGCCTTCCCTTCTCCTCCCCACACCCTATAAGGTAGATGGGGCTGAGAGAGCTCTTTAGAGGACTGCTCTTCAGAGAACAGCTCTGAGAGAACTGTGACTCACTCAGCTGGCTTCGTGTGGAGGAGTGGGAAATCAAACATGCTTCTCAGGATTAGAGTCCGCCACTCTGAGCCACTGCACCAAACTGTCTCATCCACAAGGGATGGGTGAGTGAAAGAGTTTATGAATGCTGAACAGGAATACACCCCTGATTCTCTCATCTCTAGAGCAGTCATTTATCCCTGTGGTATGAAAACATACATCTTGTGGCACCTTAAAAACTAAGGCCTGGTCTACACATGCATCAGTCTGTGTGTGGAAGGATCTCATACTTAATGATTCCCCCTTGTAAAAGAAATCCCTGCAATTGAAAGTAGGTAGGGCGGCCACCAATGTTCCCTCTAAGCTGTGGAGTCATGTGAGCAAAAATTCTACTTTGTGAGCTACCGGCATTAAAGCTGTGAGCGAGTGAGTTGGTTGCTGCATAAATCAGTTTGCTCTGGAGCCATCCCTTCCTGAGCTAAGACAGAAATGTGTGAGCCGGAGGCTAAAAAACTATGAGCTAGCTCACACTAGCTCACATTGAGCTAACTTCAGAGGACGGCGGAAGACAGGAGGGCCTGGCGGGAGCTGGTCCATGGGGTCGCGAAGAGTCGGACTCGACTGTGCGACTGAACAACAACAAAGCTCACACTAACTCAGCTTAGAGGGAACACTGGCGGCCACGTGTTTGGTTATGGCATCTCACCAGCAGTCTTCGTTGCCAGCCAAGCAGTGGCAGTGGGAAAAAAACAAAACAAAACAGCAATGCCAGTGGTATCACTGCATCACTTCTGGAGAAAACCTGGAAGTGATGTACGGTCAGGGGTCATTTCGTAGAAAAAGAGCTAGGGGAACTCATTAGCATAACTCATTAGCATATGCCACACCCCCTGACATCAGGGGCCCAGCGGTGGACCTGCAAGACCGGCGGGAGTGCGAGGAAGCCCCGCCAAGGCCCTCCCTGGCCCCAGGCAGGCAGGGGTGGGGAGAGGCGGGGGGGGAGCAACTTACCCTCCCTCTTCTCCTGCCTCCTCCTGGCTGAATGAGGGCTGGAAGCGGGGCGGCCGGAAGCAGGGGGCGGGGCTTCGTCATGTGCCCCGTCCCCCTGCACCTCACCCGGGGGAACTGCGATCCCCCACGTTCCCCCCCGAAATGACCTCTGCGTACGGTAGTTCTAGGGAATTGCCAGAATCTCTATGGTTTTTCTATAGAGTTCTCATAGATTCCAAGAGGTGCCATATGTCACTTTCAGGTTTTCCCTGGAAATAACATAGCACTGCAGCTCATGCCGTGGCCCCCAACCCTCCCGCTGGTTGCCAATTTCAGCTTCATAACCCTAGCCCACCAAGGCAGATATTTGTCCCTAGCCTTTTCAGTGTTGTGTCCATGTGCCCCTTAAAATCAGTTATTCTAGAGGAACTTTGAATTACACCATCTCTCCCCTGCAGTCTGAAGTGGAAGAATCCACTCTACCCCTATGCCCTGGGCCGCTTCAGTCTGCTGCATGTCCAGACCAGGCCTAATGCATTTATCGTAGCGTAAACAGTTGTGCGGTGGAAGCCCCATCGGTGATGCATTCGATGGCAGGCTTGCTGTGAGTTTAGGCACTGCCGTGCGCGTCGTTCTTAGGAAATGCGGCCTCTAAGGCTGCCTTACTGTCGTTCCTTCTTCCTACCAATTTCATCTGCTGCTACATAAAATCCACGATCTCCGCTTTTGTGGCGGTAAGGGAGGCATTGCCTGTCGTTAGCGAGCTTCCCTCCCCCTGAACTGCCTCCTCTAATTAGGTTTTGGAGCGACAGGAGCAGCCGAACCATTTCCTGTCTCTGCAGGCTAAGTGTAGGTCAAGTAAGGAACCAGCCAGCCACGCTTCTGCCTTAACCCCTATGTATCGCTACCGGCACGGAGTTTTAAGTGAGCTATTTTTGCTTATTCTGCAAACATCATGTTCCTTCCCTCTCTAAGATCTGTCGGTGAGGCATGAATATTCGCGAGGTCCTCAGCAGAGGTTCCGGCAGCTGCTACATGTGCTGTCGGGCGAATGCTTTGCTTTCCGTAGCCTGGGCTCCGTTCCATCCGAAACAGACATAATATATGTGCATTTCGTTCAGGGCTGAGACGCGGACGCCACCTCTGGCAAGTTGCTCCGGCCTGATTCTCATTGCCGACCCCGCGAAATATGTCTGAGGTCACAATATCAAGACGAGAGCTACGGTGAAC
>NW_015173785.1:43790-57322 GCF_001447785.1 Gekko japonicus
CGCATCCCAGGAGCTGCTTCATCTCAGACTCACGGATGCCGCTTATCAGCCCCTTAAAAAGGACAAACCTGGTATATAACAGCAGCTTTTATCGACCCCTGAACAGTCTCCAATGCAGTCAAGTAGCTCAGATGGACAGGAGAATCACACAGAGACGGGGGTTGCATTCAGACATCATGTGCAATCAGGTGTTAAAAATGTGAATGAATCATGCCTTGTTGCCGGAGTCACATTCTTACTGTTAGATCCAGTTGGTCAGCCGTGTTACCCACGCACACGGACGCTCCTACCTTGAATAAACCTTTGTTGGTCTTAAAGGTGCCAATGGACTCTGAATTTGTTATTCCTATTGGACTCTTGCTCTTTTCTACTGCTAAGTTATTCTGTAACATGCCTACCCATCTTGATCTAAATGAAGAAGTGAGCAGTGACTCACGAAAGCTCATCCCCTGCCACCAATTGTGTTAGTCTTTCAGGTGCTCCTGGACTCTCGCTCTTTTCTACTGCTACAGACAGACTAACTCGGCTACCCATCTTGATCTATTTTAGGCTGCCCATCTCTGCAAGCAGGGCTCAGGGCTGCTTACAACAGAGGGAACACACAATAAATAACTAGAAGTTAAAATCCCACAATAAAATACATAATGCATACGTCAGCGATAATTCATTCCATTCCAAGTAGGGTTGCTAGCTCCGGGATCTTCTGGAGCGATGACATTACCAGGATGCGGTGACATCACGCTAGGCATACCACCAGGGGGGTGCTCTACCATTCAGTCAGAAACTCCATGGTACCATAGAGTTTTTAGGCTGAGTGCTAGAGCATCCCCCCGGCAACGTGCCCAGCGTGATGACATCACCTCCAGGTGGCGTCATCACACTGGGCACATTGGCATGATCCTGGCACTTTGGGGGCAGTTTTCCTAAAGCGGGCAACCCCCCCGGGGGGGGGAGAAATGGCAAGCCTAATTCCAAGATGGCAAGAATGAAGAAGTGAGCAGTGACTCACGAAAGCTCATCCCCTGCCACCAATTGTGTTAGTCTTTCAGGTGCTCCTGGACTCTCGCTCTTTTCTACGGCTACAGACAGACTAACTCGGCTACCCGTCTTGATCTATTTTAGGCTGCCCATCTCTGCAAGCAGGGCTCAGGGCTGCTTACAACAGAGGGAACACACAATAAATAACTAGAAGTTAAAATCCCACAATAAAATACATAACGCATACGCCAGCGATAATTCATTCCATTCCAAGTAGGGTTGCTAGCTCCGGGATCTTCTGGAGCGATGACATTACCAGGATGCGGTGACATCACGCTAGGCATACCACCAGGGGGGTGCTCTACCATTCAGTCAGAAACTCCATGGTACCATAGAGTTTTTAGGCTGAGTGCTAGAGCATCCCCCCGGCAACGTGCCCAGCGTGATGACATCACCTCCAGGTGGCGTCATCACACTGGGCACATTGGCATGATCCTGGCACTTTGGGGGCAGTTTTCCTAAAGTGGGCAACCCCCCCCCCGGGGGGGAATGGCAAGCCTAATTCCAAGATGGCAAGGAAATTTCAGATTTCACAAGCCTTCTAGGGGGAGCCTGCGGAGAACGGAGGGTATGAGAGTGTCAGACTGCATTCAGTTCAGTTAACCTTTACAGGCATAAAAATGCCTTAAAAGAGGGTTACTATGTAAAAAAAGAAATATACATTTAAAACCGTATAGAGCCATACATATAGAGCCGAGCATTTTGCCGACTGCATAATATTGCATAGTGTTGGATAAAACAATTACTCATTGGTAGTTCTCCTGACTTATCGCTGACAAATCAATTAGATGTTTCACATACATCATGCATTCAATGGCAGCTATTGAATACATTACAGCGACCATTGCATAAATTACTGTGGCTCAGTTAGAGCGAGACAGTTAGGGGGCCAGGCACCTGACCTGGCACAGTTGGAGAAACGCCAGCCTGGTAACCTTTGCGACCTGGGCCTCCATGGATAAGGAGGTGCCCAGAGTCACACCCAGACTCCTGACCGTCAATGCCGGTGTTAGGGGCACTCCGCCAAGAGTCAGGAGTTGGCACCCCAGCAGTGGCTCCCCCTCACCCTGCCACAGAATCTCCGTCTTACCCAGATTCAGTTTCAGCCGACTCTGCTTTAACCACCATACCATGGCCTCCAAACCCTCAACTAAGTTCACGGGAGCGGTGTCTGGTCGGCCACCCATCAGCAGAAATAGCTGGGTGTCATCAACGTCCGGATGACATCCCAGCCCAACACTCCACGCCAGCTGGGTGAGGGGGCGCATATAGATGTTAAATAATATTGGGGAGAGAAGTGTTCCCTGAGGAACCCCGCATACTAGTGGGTGCCTTGGAGACACTGTCTCTCCTATTTTAATTGTGTTAGTCATTGCATGGAAGGATCTTCCACAGGAACCTTTATGCATTCCTTTTCGCTCCCCTAATCTTGTTTCATTAAAATCTCAGACCATGGAGGTTCTGTGTTTATTTGTGGGTGTGCAACGTGTTGTCAAGTCAAAGCTGATTTATGGTGACCCTGAGACTAATAGGGGTGGTTTGCCATGGCCTGCCCCTGTGCAGTAACCCTGAACTTCCTCCCATCTCCCATCAAGGTACTAACCAAGGCTGACCCCGCTTAGCTTGTATCAATGGATAGCCTCTTCTCTATAATAAACATCTTAATCTTGTCTCTTGCGTTCGCTTTTGATAGCAGTGCACTCACTGTTATCAGGTTTGCCCTATTATCTTCCCGCGAGGCATATTTCTTCTGAATATGTGCATAGATTATGAAATGATCTATGGTTTACCCACCCACTAGCCTCCACGACATGTTAAATATTATTAGTGTGTGTATGCTTCTAGACAATTAATGCTCTAGCTTCATATATATCAATAGACTTTGGCTTCTGTCTTCAACCAGGTATGACTGGGACATCTGCAAGTATTTTATGATAATTTCTGAAAAGGATGGAGGGGAGAATCTTGGTTCTGGTCTGGAGATACTTCAGACCTACAGTGTTGTTTCCAGACCAGAGAGGGTACCTAAGTAGACCCAGACCAGTGTTCCCTCTAAGCTGAGTGAGTGTGAGCTAGCTTACAGTTTTTTAGCCTCCAGCTCACACGTTTTTGTCTTGGCTCAGGAAGGATGGCCCCGTTCCAAGAGCCGATGAGATCAAGCTAGGGTGATATTTGTTTAGCCTGCACTACAGTTTGGTGTCGTGGTTAAGTGTGCATTTTTGCTCACAAGTCTCCACAGCTTAGAGGGGGCATTGACCCAGGCTGATGCTGGGTGCACCCTTGCTACTGGGATCAATCCACGGACAACGGGAGGTCTTGTTTCCCCCTAGAGCAGTGGCTCCCAACCTATTGAATGGGGTGATCCACAAATCCAAATTTACTTCGTACACAGACCCAGTCCAAAGTTTTCCAGCGCCCTAGGCCAACTATGACCCTGGTACCCATCTAGCTCAGCATTCCGTTTTCTGCAGTGGCTAACCAGATGTTTTTGAGAAACCAACAAACATCACACAAAGGGTGCAGCTGTCCTACTATGAACCCCAAATGAGTGGCACTCTGATATACACAGCCTTTGCATATGGAGGCTAGATTCCAGCCTCTGAGTCAGTTTGGTGCAGTGGTTAGGAGCGCGGACTCTAATCTGGGAGAACCGGGTTTGATTCCCCACTGCTCCACATGCAGCTGCTGGTATGACCTTGGGTCAGTTACAAGTTTTTTTCAGACCTGTTCTTTCACGAGCAGTTCTCGAAAGAACTGTCTCAGCCCCACCTACCTCACAGGGTGTCTGTTGTCGGGAGGGGAAGGAAAGAGAGATTGTAAGCCGCTCTGAGACTCCTCTGTGAGCCCCTCTAAGATGCTAAGAAACTCATTCTAGTAATTATTATGACACATTTTACTTGATCAACCTGTATATGCAGAGAAGAAAAAATACCAACTAATGTATGATATGGAAGATACTGTTCCCAAGGTCAGGTCTTGGTTTCCAAAAATATAAAATAGAGCAAGGGAAAGGGCAGGAGCGACCATGAGGGAGGGCTGGCCCATGACCCCCTTTCAGAGGCTCCAAAACTGACCCACCAGTTGGGAAACTGCCCTAGAGCATCAAGATGATGGTCTTTGCAATGTTGTTGTACTGATTATCACTGGGACTGATGACTTCATCACCCCACATCAACTTCTCAGGTTTAGTGATACCAATGAGATGATATTCCAGAAAGTCCCTCTGGTGTGCGCTAAAGAATTTACTGGCTCAACCGGCTTTCTTGATACGAAATACTATGGACCAGACACCCCACCCCCACGCTATCTATGTAAATAACACTCTAAGGGTCTTCTTTCTGAACAAAAACATGTCGCACTATGTAGTTGTGAGTGGCACAATTCAAACAAGACAGAGCTCTTGACTAGGAACGTCAACCAGCTACAGCCAGCCAATGGATTCAAGAGATACTCTTAAACAGATAACTTTTGTTCATTTTTATAAACAGCAAAGATTTACAAGGTAAGCATGAGCATAGGCAGCTCTCAATGGCTTCATACATTTCGTACAGTTTGTTGGTATTATACAGTTTGAAAATTACCATAGATGCAGAGTGTTTATTACATCAGGTACTGTTTCTTTGGTAGATAGATGTACTAGTATGGGGTACCATATACATACAATGTCATTCTGACCACCTCTAGATAGATTTTGTTTCAGACGCTAAAGCCAAGAGCCAGGCTGAGAGGCAAAGGGAGATGTTGAGCAATTCATGGAGATTTGGCAAAGTTCTTTCAAGGTCTACCGATGGCAGCATCGTTGGAGGGAGGCTGGCGCGCAGCAGCGTACACGATTAAGACTGCCTGAATAATGTCGTTGTTTTGCCGTTGCTCGAGTTTATGCGGGGGCTGGCCCGGAACGCAGTAGATTATGCAACAGGGTTTGTCATGTCTCGGCAACGATATTAACAGTCTAATGCTAAACAGGTTCCGAGGAAATGAGGAGGAAAAAAAAATGACTGACTATATTTACCCTGAAACAAGATTCAATCTGCCACTGTATTTAATGCTATATTTTTCATTATCTCACAAGCATATGTTGGAACGGCTACAGATGATGAAGTTAGCTGCTGGGCAGAGCTATCATCAGTGCTTTCCATCTTTATTTTAATAAGGGGAATGAGCAAATTGTTTGTGACCTTTGTCAAGGGCTTCCTGGAAGACAAGGAAACCTCGCTGGCAGCCGAAATCGCTCGCCTACAGCCCTGCTGAATATTCAAAGCCCTCGCTTGGCATAAATTGCGTCGTAATAAAGCTATTGTGTCGGATGGAAAGTCAGAGCAGCCAGAGAGGCAGAGAGGTCTTGAGGCAAAACTTGTGCGTTCCTCCACCCCCTCCCCAGTTTTATCAGTCACGAAACACTGTCATTTGAGCTGCTAAAGATGCAGGAATGTTTGGGAAATACCTTCCGTTTGATAACTGGCTGATCATTGCTGTGTTCCTCCTGGATTATGGTTCCCCCCCCCCATATCAGCATCCAGCTGTTTCCCATCAAGTCCTAGAGTGAGAAGGAGCCATCTTGTATGGCCCACGAACCGGGTTGGAAATACGACACAAAGCTAGACCTCCCCTGTCTGGTCTGTGCTCAAAGATCTCCAGTGTAAGAACTGGCCCCGCTGGTGGGTCTCCAGTTGGCACCTGGGGTTTGGTCACTGGGTGACACTGTCAGTTCTTGTCACTTGGGTACTATTCTTCTATTAGGTAAAGGTAAAGGTTCCCTTGCTCGAAAGCCAGTTGAGTCCGACTCTAGGGTTGCGGTGCTCATCTCCGTTTCAAAGCCAAAGAGCCAGCGCTGTCCGAAGACATTTCCGTGGTCATGTGGCTGGCACGACTAAACACCAAGGTGCACGGAACGCTGTTACCTTCCCACCGAAGTGGTACCTATTTATCTACTTGCCCTTTCTTGCTTTCGAACTGCTAGGTTGGCAGGAGCTGGAACTAGAGATGGGAGCTCACTCCATCATGCGGCACCCGGGTCTCGAACTGCTGAACTACTGACCTTCCACAGCCTGCAGTTCAGCGTCTTAACCACTTGAGCCACCGCAGCCTATTAACGCAGCTTAAAATCCCTCAGGGTGGCATGGCATACTTTGGGAAGCCATACGTGTAGTGTATAGTGTAGAAACTATGAGAATCAGCTGAGAGATCGGGAAGTTCGGGGTTCAGATCCTGCTGCCCTGATTCAGGGAGACCCCGTTTCCCTCACCATGCTGTCAAACAGATCCCCTAGATAATAAGAACTTAAGTCCTACATAGCAAAACACATTTATCGGGGGGGGGAACAAACACAAATCAACTTTCCATACCACTCCCTCCCTCAGCAAAAGACTGTTATTACAACTATGTACTAACACGCACTTGTTGTTGTTCAGTCGCACAGTTGAGTCCGACTCTTCACGACACCATGGACCAGATCACGCCAGGCCTTCCTGTCTTCCGCCGTCCTCTGAAGTTTGCTCAGTTTCATGTTCGTTGCATCGATGACACTGTCTAACCATCTCATCCTTTGCTGTCCCCGTCTTCTTTGAACTTCAATCTTTCCCAGCATCAGGGTCTTCTCCAGGGAGTGCTCCCTTCTCATTTGGTGGCCAAAGTATTTGAGCTTCAGTTTCATTATCTGGCCTTCCAGGGAACAGTCAGGGTTGATTTCTTTTAGGATTGACTGATTTGATCTTCTTGCAGTCCAAGGGACTCTCAAGAGTCTTCTCCAGCACCATAGTTCAAAAGAATCTATTCTTCGGCGCTCGGCCTTCCTTATAGTCCAACTCTCGCAGCCATACATGACTACTGAAAGACTATTGAAAGAGGTAGTCAATCTTTAAAGGTACAATTGTGGTCTTAGGGTACTGTCTCAGTGATGATCTGGTTCTTATAGATCCACATGGGTCAATGCAGGGGTAATTCATGAGGACAACCAGATGGATTTCACCTAGAGAACTGGTGTTGAGTAGTGATGGGCATGAACTGGGAAAATGTGGTATGGTTCATGGTATGCCAGCTTCATGAACCATGAAACATCACAAATAAACCAGTTTCATTTGTGAGGTTTGTGACATGGTAGAACACCCCTCAGCATGATAGAGACACCAAACTCACAAGGGATATCCGGCTAACCCACCTCTACCTACATGCCAAGGTTGGTGAGGATTGAATTTATGGGGTTCGAGTTATGGCTCCCCCAAAGAAGGTGTCCCCAGGAAAGCATTTTCTGGGGAAATGACAAGCACAGGTTCATGAGGGTCAGGATTGTATAGAATGGATCCTGTGCAAATTAAAGATGCCAAACATGCAAGAGATCTCCAGATGACTCTCCTCTACTTGCCCTCCAAGTTTGATGAGGATTGGATTTATGGGGTCCAAGTTACAGCCCCCCAAAGAAGGTGCTCCTATGGAGGGAAAAACAGCAAAAAAGCAAGGACAACAGAAGCCATGCAGAACAGAATCGAAGTCCCAGAGAATCTCTGCAGTAGTCTTCTTGAGAAAAAATAAATATAAGACAGTGTCTTATTTTCGGGGAAATACGGTAGAAAGAGAGAGGGTGGGGTGTTTCATTGCTAGGAAGGGTCAGTTAAAGTCAAGACACAGGCAGAAACAAAACTGGAAATTACCAGTCCATACATATAGGTAGAAGGTGAGCAATAGATGATCATCCAGCATAATAACAGATACAAGGATCAAACAGGAATAATAAGCTTAGTTTATATGATAACCATTTGTTTGGGTTCAATTCTGGGGCAAAGACAGTGAAGGAAATAAATATGTCAAAACTGGCGACTGATGTAGCCTTAATTGTGGAATGCTGTGGTTAATTAATTGACACCCTGCCACCTGTCTCCTCTCTAGTTGCCTGATGGGGATTCTTTCTCCTTGCCTTTACCCTCTCGTTCATCCAGATCTTAGAAGAGCTTGGCCAGCAGTTCTCTTCATTTCTTCTATCTGATTTCCCCCCCTGCTTCCAAATATCCTTCAACCGCCCACCAGCTGCCTCTCTTTCCCCCTGTTGCCTAGGGTTGCCAACTCTGGGTTGGGAAGTTCCTGGAGATTTGGAGGTGTAGCTTCGGGAGGAACCTCAGTGGGATATACTGCCATAGAGTCCACCTCCCAAAGCAGCCATTTTCGCCAAGGGAGCTGATCTCTGTAGTCTGGAGACCAGTTGGGGTTGCTAAGCCCCTGGTCCTGCCAGGGGACTCTCTTGATCTGTGGGGCTCTAATCCGCCAGTGGCCAGCTGACCAGCAGGGGAAGCAGCACCCCTGAAGAGGCCTGTCAACATCACATGGAAGGGACGTCATCATACTTGGGACGATGCACGTCGACGCTCTAGCATTTTGGCAAAAAACCATGGTAACCATAGAGTTTCGGCCAAAATGTTACAGCGTTGATGCGTGACATCACCAGCATGATGACGTCACTTCTGTGAGACGTCATCACACTGAAGATGTTGCACACACACACACTCTTGAACGACTCCCTCCCACCCTGCGCCACCAGGACAATTGGACCTGGCAACCCTAAGACCAGTTGTGGTCATGGTAGACCTCCAGACCCCACCTGGAGGCTGGCAACCTTACCTTCAAGGCACCTGTCATGATCATTGGCCTGAGGCTGAGGAGTGGAGAGGACTATAGGCTTCAAGGCAGTTTTTCCCTCACACACAGGCCTCCGGCCTAGCCTCCTTTCTGCAACTCTAGAAGAGAGAGAGAAGAAGAGATTGGATTTATACCCCTTCCTTCACTACCCAAAGGGGTCTCAGAGCGGGTTACAATCCCCTTCCCTTCCCATCCCCACAACAGACACCCTGTGAGGTAGGTGGGGCTGAGAGAACTCTTACGAGAACTGCTCGTGAGAGAACAGCTCTGAAAAACATTCCCCAGAGTTGGCAGTCATACTAATTCTGCAGTTACATGACAACCAGCTGAAAACCTTTTAAAGCAAAGATATTCGTCAGGATCCAACCAACTTTTCTGCTGTTGACAAAGGAAACAGGGACCACCTCTGACCACAAAAATAGGTTGTGCTAGGGATCATGGGAACTGGATGGACAAAAGCTAAGTGGGACAGGGGCTCTAGTAAGGAGGGGGATTAACCAAGAAAGGACAGGGGACTGGTGGAAGTAACTTTTTGCCACTACAAACTGGATTATATGCTTGACAATGCAATACAATCAAACTTTATTGATCCAGCCAATAGCCATTGGAATTTTTTTTTTTTTTTGCAGAAAATCATTGGTAAGAATGAAGGACTTTACATACATTCAAGCTAAACTCAATAAAAACCAACAATCATGGACAATCATATTTCTCACAGGCGTCACTCACATTAAAATAAAAACAGCATTCTTAGACCTCAGATACTTCACACACTGTCTACAGTATAGATTGGTAGGAAATTCACGGCTACCTCCCCCCCCCCACTCTCCTAGTGACCTCTGGACAGGTGTCACTGGGGGAGTGGGGGGCAGGAAGCCATGAATTTCCTGCATTGTGCAGAGGGTTGGACTAGATGACTCTTGGGGACCCTTCCAGCTCTATGTTTCTATGGTATGGGGCAGGAGCAGCACAAGCCGTGATTTGTGGAAGGGAAGTGGATTTTACAAAAGAGCATCTCTGTTTCCATCTTTGAAATGTTGGCAGGTAGGAAAAGAAATAGCTGTTGAATTAATGTAAGTCTGTAGCCAGGTATGACTTCAGATTTCTCATCCCTGCTGTTTGCTCTTTGCCCTCCCTTGTGTGAATCGAACCCACGAATCCATATTTTCACACTACTTTCTCTTCCTTCACGCTGAATCTCTCCCCACCCAGTCAGATGCGTGCATTTATTTTCAGCGTCATTTATGTGTCGATAAATCAGTGTGATACCTCATATACACATCAACATGCATTGTTCATGTACAGATTGCATATAAAAACTGAGCAACACGTGTAAAGGTAAAGGTAAAGGTTCCCTTGCTTGAAAGCCAGTCGAATCCGACTCTAGGGTTGCGGTGCTCATCTCCATTTCAAAGCCGAAGAGCCAGCGCTGTCTGAAGACGTTTCCGTGGTCATGTGGCCGGCATGACTAAACACCAAGGCGCACACGTGTACCTGACACAAATAAAACTAGACAACCTACAGTGAAAAGCAGAGAACCAAAACAGTTGGGGGAGGAAAAACAACAACAACAACGTTTAAAGATACAAATAGTGAGTTTTCTCTCATCCCTATAGACGTGTGCTATGAATTTTATTTTATTTTTTTCCCTTCACTTGCTGCTTGGAATTTTGTTTCTTCCTCACTCCAGAAATATTAGAAGCAACAACAACAACACCTCAGTGAAGGTCTACCCGACACAAGTAAAACTAGACAACCTACAGTGAAAAGCAGAGAACCAAAACAGTCGGGGGAGGAAAAACAACAACAACGTGAAAAGATACAAATAGTGAATGTTCTCTCATCCCTATAGACGTGTGCTAAGAATTTTATTTTATTTTTTCCCCTTCACTTACTGCTTGGAATTTTGTTTCTTCCTCACTCTAGAAATATTAGGAGCAACAACAACAACACCTCAGTGAAGGTCAATATCCACCCCCCTTTCTTTAAAAAAAGAAGAGAAAAGGTACGATCTCCCCCTCCCATTATTATCAATTCATATTGTTTTGGAGGCAATTTCACCACCTTGTCAGAGTATCTCATTATAGCCCCTCTGCAGACTGGTGCCAAATACCGTGTCATTTTTCTCCAGAAGTTACATTTACATAAATATTTCTAATCACTACCCCGTAAAAAGAGACGCGGCATAATCATTTGCGACTTCGGGGGTAATGTGTCATCTGAATCTTAACATATGGCATTTTTTGCTGGATGACGGCAACCTTGGCTATGCTGAGGAAACCTGGACAATATCCAGTGGGTGGTGAATTAGCCAAACACAATGGAAGAACCATATCGACACTAAGCCAGGTTTACACCTTCCGTGTAGCGCTTGGAGCTTAGAGGCAGATGGTTTAGCATGAGAAACGGGAATCTGCGCAGAATGTGTGTGTGTGGAGGGTTCCTCTGCAGTCTCGTCTTTGTTCCTGAAGGCTCTTTCCTCTAATTACACAATGAGTGATTAAAATATGGAATTCGTTGCCAGAGGCATAGATAGCTTTAAAAGGGGATTAGACAGATACATTGAGCATAGCTAGGGATGGGCATGAACTGGGGAAATGTGGTTTGGTTCATGGTTCGTGGTGTACCCAGTTCACAGACCATGAACTGTCACGAACTTTCGATCGAGCGGAGATAGTCTGTATGGAAATGTATCCTCTCACAAACCGCACAAACCTCGACAAACAGCTTGAAAGTTCGTGGAAAGTTTGTGCCAGTGTATCTGCCACAAACTCGATTTAGTGATCCACAAACTGGCCAAAATTCATTATGAACTACTTGTGGGGAGGGCGGAATATAAGTCCAAAAATAAATAAAAATGACTAAATAACTTTAGTTCATGAGCTGGTTCATGCCCATCCCTAGATAGGTCTATAAGTGGCTACCAGATGTGGTGTCTAAGGGGAACCTCCATGTTCAGAGGCATGAAACCTCTGAATCCCAGAGCCAGGAAGCAACATCAGGAGAAGGCCTTGGCCTCGATGCTCTGTTGTTGGCCATCCAGGGGAACTGGTTGGCTACTGTGTGAGACAGGATGCTGGACTAGATGGACCATTGGTCTGATCCAGCAGCGCTCTTCTTCTTCTTCTTCTTCTTTTTTGAAAAATTTTATTCCCTCTCCTAAAAAGGAGAGATATTTCATTTAAATTCAAGAAAAAAAAGGATGGGTATATAGCGGGATAAAGAAAAGAATGAGTGGTGTTATTATATTAGTAAGGTTAATCTGTTAGTAATCAAAACTCCGAGTCCATAATGTCCATCTTCCGACGTCCTTCTGCCAGTCACTGTTAAACAAGGTGTTTAGTTTATTAGTAATATCCTTCTGAGAAAATTTTCTTCCAAAGTATAGTCCGATAAAAAAGACGAAAGTTTTTAAACTTTGGGGTCCTTTTCATTTTTTCTCCCTCAGGTTATATTTTAGTCCAGTCGCTCCTTCAGTTTCCTCGTCTTTCACCTCTCCCTCTGAGCTGCTGTCTTCCATGCTTAATGTTGACATCCACTCGGCTAGCTCTGCTCCTTCTTCTTTACTGGCGCAGCAGCGCTCTTCTTGAGGTTGAATCACAGTCTGAAGAGTTCCCCAAGCTGCCACAGCATTAGAGAAGCTTTCTGGTTGCCATGGCGTTTGTATCCAACAGTCAATATGGGCTGTCTGAGCATTTTCCATGTTACACAGAAACAACTCCAGTTCCAGGATGTTGATAGATCATACATGGTCTATAGTAAATGGCCCGAGGTCCTCTCAGAATTATAGTTGATCTCCAGACTATAGAGATCCATTATCCTGGAGAAAGTGGTAGTGTTGAGTAGCAGACTCTAGGGCAGGGGTGTCAAACTCATTTGTTAGGAGGGCCGAATCCAACATAAATGAGACCTTGTTGGGCTGGGCCAGGTGTGTCATAAAATGTAATGCCAGGTAGCGGTAATATAAACTTTATAAAGGACACAAACACAAAGGGTTTTTATTTTACTTAAAATAAAAACATGCTTAAAACAGTAGCACTCTTGCAATATTTTGTTTATTTAGCAGTGTCTGATAACTGACACCTCTTGCTCTGAATTTCTGCATCAAATTGTCTGTGCTGTTGCAATCTTGAGTATGCTGTTCAGGTGTGTATCTGTAAGTTGCAAACCTACGATGACGTAGCAGCAGCAGCGCAGAACTGGAAGAAGAAGCAGAAGACAGCCAGTTCCACTGCGGGCCTGATAGAAGCCCTCCGGGGGCCTCATTCAGGACACCTAAAATGTAAAGCAACAACAACAGCAACAAAGCAAAAAACCTCAAACCACTGCGCCTGGTTTGAGGGTATATTAATTGCTTATTGAAAGCAGAGCTGCGTCTCTGCACAGTGCAATGCTTCAGTCTGGCTGCTTGAGGAATAAGTTAACAGTGAGGCTTGTTACTTAGAGAAGAAGTTTAAGTTCTTTACTGTAAGAGAACTCCATACGACATAGGAAAGGCGGAGTAACGGCTTATAGCTATCTGTCTAAGCTAGGATGGAGAGAGATCTCCATGAAATTGCTGAGTGGTCAGGTTAGAACAGGGGTCATTTCGTAGAAAAAGAGCTAGGGGAACTCATTAGCATAACTCATTAGCATATGCCACACCCCCTGACATCACCAGAAGTGTGTCATAAGGCCACACCCCCTGACATCACCGGAAGTGTGTCATAAAGCCACCCCCCCTGCCCCCAACGGCCCCAGCCGCCGGTGCCGGTGCTGGCCTTGCAGCTCCACTGCCGAGCCCCATGAGGGGCCCGGCGGTGGACCTGCAAGGCCAGCGGGAGTGCAAGGAAGCCCCACGAAGGCCCTCCCTGGCCCCAGGCAGGCAG
>NW_015173785.1:57521-80026 GCF_001447785.1 Gekko japonicus
CGGCCGGAAGCAGGTGGCGGGGCTTCGTCATGTGCCCCGCCCCCGTACCTCACCCGGGGGAACTGCGTTCCCCCGCGTTCCCCCCCGAAATGACCTCTGGGTTAGAACGGATAAAAGGAAGTACTTCTTCACCCAAAGAGTGATTAACACTTGGAATTCACTGCCACAGGAAGTGGTGGCGGCTACAAGCATGGACGGCTTCAAAAGGGAATTGGATAAGCATATGGAGCAGAGGTCCTTCAGTGGCTATTAGCCACAAGGTATAGATAGGGACTCTGGGGCAAGTGATGCTCTGTCATCTTGGTGCTTGGGGGGGTCAGCAGTAGGAGGGCTTCTAATGTCCTGGCCCCACTGGTGGACCTCCTGATGGCACTGGTATTTCTGGCCACTGTGTGACACAGAGTGTTGGACTGGATGGGCCTTTGGCCTGATCCAACATTGGCATCTCTTATGTTCTTATCTCAGATTGCTGATCACCACTTTGGGGTCAGGAAGGAATTTTCCTCCAGATCAGATTGGCCTAGGGATCCTAGAGGACTTTTGCCTTCCTCTGGACATGGAGTAGGGCTCACTAGGGAGGTTAGTTGTGAATTTCCTGCACTGTGGATGGGGTTCAATTAGATGACCTTTGGAGTCTCTTCCTGCTCTATGTTTCTATGACTCCCAGCTGATCTGTTTCTGAACTAAGGGATAGACTCCCCAGTCCTCCACCAGTCTAAGCCCTAAGTAGATCTTCATCGTAGTCCCAAAGACTGAGCATCACCCTTTGGTTTGCTATGTATTTACTCAAAAGTATTATGCTTGCGAGAGGAGTTCAGGGAGGTGTGTGGCCCACTGGAGGATGAGAATAATGAACAAAGACACAAGGAAGCTGTCAAAGTGTGCTGCTATGCATATATATGACATCAATATTCAATATTCAACATACAGAGTAATCCAAATAAGTATTACTGAATAAAGTCCTTAATGCAGAGTTATAAGAAGATATTGAATCAAAGTTGACAAAATTCTCCGGAGTACACTTCTGTTTCGTGAATACTTCTGAACATGGTCAGACCAACAAAATTGTATTTTCCATTCATTAATTCATCTCCCTTATAAATAAAAGCCGAATGGTGGTGGCACTTCTCTAGAACATTCCACATGCTCCAAAATCAGTTCGCTCTCTGATCTGTCATTCAGAGGGTCTCCCTATCCACTGGCTGCTTTGCCTGAGTCCTGCCTCCAACATTCTAAACATTTTGCAATTCCTCTCCCCCCCATAGCCAGTCAGAACACAGAGGTTATTTGCATTTGCAGCCTCATTGGCCTCTGCCTCGGAACACAGAGGTCGTTTGCATATGCGACTTGATTGGCTTTTGCCTCTAATATTCTAAACAGTTTTGCTGTTCTGAGGTAAAATGTGTCCAATCTCCAGGTGAGGGCTGGAGATCCCTCAGAATTACAACTGCTTTCCAGATGGCAGAGATAGTCCCCCTGGAGAAAATGGTCGGCTTTGTATCCTTATATGCTGCTGAGGTGGCCCCCATATGACAGCCAATGTGATGTAGCAGTCAGGGCTTCAGAGCACAGGAGAGGCTGCAGGTGTGTGTGGGGTGGAAAGCTGAAGAGTGAGGGGGAAATAAAGGTAGGTTGATGATTGGCTGGGAAGGAGGTAGGGTTGCCAACTCCAGGTGGGAAATTCCTGGAGATGTGAGGGATGGAGCCTGGAGAGGGTGAGGTTTCAGGAGGCGTGGGACCTCGGACAGGTACAAAGCCATAGACTCCACCCTCCAAACCAACGATTCCCTTCTGGGGAACCATCGTTGCCAATCTCCAGGTTATGGCTGGAGATCACTCAAAATTACAACTGTTCTTTAGGTAGCAAAGATCAGTTCCTCTGGAGAAAATGGTGGAGTCAGTGTCATTATACCCTGCTGAGGTTGCCACAGCAAATTGACACTGAGTGTCCAAGGCCGGGGAACCCACCCAGAGCCTCTTTCTAGAGACCATTGTATTTATTTCCACAATGGGCCTTTTTCCTAGTCATAGAATATAACAATTCAAGGGAACATTCGGAAGTTCCTAATCCATTATACATAGTATCTCTCAAAGATGGGCATACTAATGAGGGTGATCTTTGACCGTGTTGAGAAGAAGTATTCATGAAACAGAAGCGGACTCCGGAGAATTTTATGATCTTTGATTCAATATCTTCCTATAACTCTGCATTAAGGACTTTATTCAGTAATACTTATTTGCATCACTCTGTATGTTGAATATTGAATATTGATGTCATATATATGCATTGCAGCACACTTTGACAGTTTCCTTGTGTCTTTGTTAATTGTTGTCTTAAGTTGTGACCTTCCACTCTTCCGCTGGGGGAAGGCAGCAGGAGGGACGGTGCCATGTCCTTTCGACTCCAACTTCCCTTGAAATTTTGGACCTCTCAGTCCTGATTTATAGGGCATTCGTGTGCAGAGAAACTCCAGTCTATGTCCATTGAAGTTAATGTTCTTCGACTGGAATAACTCCACCTAGGATTGCACTGTTATTAACCTAAATGGCAGTGAGCAGAGAGACAGTGCCCAAGAACAGTCTTCTGCAGGGGCATAGACAGGATTTTTGATTTCGGGGGGCATTTAAATAAGTTGGAGGGCACCCCTGCACACAGGAACGATGAGCGAGTAAAAGTTAAAAAAGTGACAGAGAGGGGGGAAAGAGGCGAGGGCACTAGTAGGCAGGGCAGGGCGATGGTTCAGTACGGCACGGCAGCGGTGCACGCAAAAACTAACATTTAAAAAGTGACAAAGAGGGTGTTATGTATTGGGATTGGATCATCCCTGACTGAATCACCCCAGAGACTGGCTGAGCTTGGAGCACAAGAACAATAACCTGCCAGGATTCTGAAAGTCACCAGTCTAGTAGTAATGTTATGTCAATAGCCTATCACTGGGGGTGGGGTGTGTTTGGGTGTGGCAATTGCATGCTATTGAATAGAGCTGAGGCTCTGGGATCTTGCCTTGCTCTTGCTGAAATCACAAAGTTGAGCTGATCACTGGACTCGAGCCTGCTCATCCATGGAACCCACTATTTAACAGAAAGAGAGAGGCGAGAGGCGAGGGTGCAAGCAGGCCTGGGCACGGCGACAGTGCAGCTGCAGCACGCACAAAAAATAAAATTTAAAAAAGCAATGAAGAGAGAGAGAGGCGTGAGGCAAGGGCACCGGTAGGCGGGGCAGGGTGATGGCTTGGCTCAGTACAGCCATGACACGGGAAAAAAGAAAATAAACTGGCTGGATGGGAAGTCAGGGGGCCTGGATGGTAAGTCGGGGGGCCCAGCCCCAAGATGCCCCATTGTAGCCACAGGCCTGGCCTTCTGTAATCAACTGCATCGCACGTAAACCACACATCCCTTTGTGCCCAGCAAGGACTGCATTCAAACCCTCCACAGTCTTGTCCCGTCATGCTTTCTCCTGCCCTGCTCATCATTCACTGAGCACGCTAAGCGTAGCACTGGCATCAGATGCCCATTCCCTTTATTTGAGAAATAACTATTTAATCCTGCAATAAACGTGTTTTGATGGAAGCCGAGCGGCGGAGGCTCGACCCACATCAGACGCTGCCGACGCTGCCGGTCGGCTGGAAGAAACAGATGGAGGACATAATGGAGATAGTTTGGAGCCCCCTCGGTTCAAGATGCTTGTCGTCTTTGTTGTGAGTCTTGGGAGTCTTGCTGGATACTTGGCTGCCTGGGGCCAGATGGCTGCAGCGTCCATCTGCACTTGGCAAGGAGGCGATACTCTTTGCGTTTGGCTGGAGAGCTGCCTCCGTACAGTCGTGACCGCCTTGATCTATCACACACAGAATAGATTTGTCACACGCTCAGCCATTTTCCTCTCTCCCACCACCGCTATGCAAAAAATGATGACACAACACGCCACAGCAGAAGAGTGGCCGGGATCGTTGTTTGTATCCCTACAGCTTGCGATAGGAACTCGACTGGCTCATAAGCAATGCTCCCTCTAAGCTTTGGAGTCTTGTAGGCAACAATTCTACCTTGTGAGCTAGGTAAAGGTAAAGGTTCCCTTGCTCGAAAGCCAGTCGAGTCCGACTCTAGGGTTGCGGTGCTCATCTCGGTTTCAAAGCCGAAGAGCCAGCGCTGTCCGAAGACGTTTCCGTGGTCATGTGGCCGTGTGAGCCGGAGGCTAAAAAGTGTGAGCTAGATCACAATAACTCAGCTTAGAGGGAACACTGCAAGCAGGTACCTGTGTTGGTCTGAAGCAGCAGAACAAAGTTTGAGTCCAGGGGCACCTTTAAGACCAACAAAGTTTAATTCTGGGTATAAGCCTTCATGTGCATGCACACTTCATCAGATCAGGAGCCACACTCTCACTGGTGTGACAGACCCAGATGTCAGTACTACACCAGAATCTCACTCTTCGGCTGGTACAGAGGAGCAGCAGGAACTGGATCTAGTCCCCGAGTTCTCCTTCCATGTAGGACAGCTGATGGATGAGGGCTTTAGCTTGTTAAAAAGCTATACCCCGAGTGCAGAGAAATCTTAGATGCGTAGTGCATATACACATGAACACACTAAGCTGCCTTACACAGAATCAGACCTGTGGCCCATCAAAGCCAGTATTGTCTCTACTCCGACGGGCAGCAGTTCTCCAGGGTCTTTCACATCACCTGCTACTTGGGCCTTTTCGAACTGGAGATACCAGAGATTCAACCCCAGATCTTCTGCATGCCAAGCAGAAGCTCTTCCATTGGACCAGAGGGCCCCCCCCACAACATTTTACAAAATGACCCCTCTATGTCGGCACATGTCATGAGAACATAAGAGAAGCCAATGTTGGATAAGGCCAGTGGCCCATCCAGTCCAACACTCTGTCACACAGTGGCCAAAAATACCAGGTGCCATCAGGAGGTCCACCAGTGGGGCCAGGACATTAGAAGCCCTCCCACTGTTGCCCCCCCCCAAGCACCAAGAATAAAGAGCATCACTTGCCCCAGACCAAGAGCTCCTAAGAACATAAGAGAAGCCAATGTTGGATCAGGCTAAAGGCCCATCCAGTCCAACACTCTGTCACACAGTAGCCAAAAACACCAGGTGCCATCAGGAGGTCCCGCAGTGGGGCAAGGACACTAAAAGCCCACCCACTGTTGCCCCCTGAAGCCCCCAAAATACAGAGCATCACTTGCCAAAGACTGAGAGTTCCTATCTATACCTTAAGAACATAAGAGAAGGCAATGTTGGATCAGGCCAATGGCCCGTCCAGTCCAACACTCTGTGTCACACAGTGGCCAAAAATACCAGGTGCCATCAGGAGGTCCAGCAGTGGGGCCAGGACACGAGAAGCCCTCCCAATGTGCCCCCCCCAAGCACCAAGAATACAGAGCATCACTTGCCCCAGACCCAGAGTTCCTGTCTATACCTTGTGGCTAATAGCCACTGATGGACTTCTGCTCCATATGCTTATATAATTCCCTCTTGAAGCTGTCCATGCTTGTAGCTGCTACCACCACCTCCTGTGGCAGTGAATTCCCTGTGTCCTGTCCCAACAAACTCCTTTCCCCCACAAACACCATCTAAGAACGCTCTTGATCGTTGAACACTGCTGACAAGTGCACTGTGATACCCTTTGTCTTTGTGGTGGTGCATGTCCTAACAGGGACATCGCAGACTGCACATATCCAACCTGTGCTGCACCAGCTGCACTGGCTTCCAGTGGAGCACTGAGTCAAGTTCAAGGTCTTGGTTCTGACCTTTAAGGCCTTGAGTGGTCTGGGACAAACGTATCTTTGGGACCGCCTCCTCCGTTATACCCCCGGGAGAGCATTACGCTCTTCACAGAACAACTTGCTGGTGGTCTCCAGCTTCAGAGATATCTGGCTGTCTTCAACCAGGGCCAGGGCCTTTTTGGAACTCTCTGCCAAATAACATCAGAGCCCTAAGAACATAAGAGAAGCCAATGTTGGATCAGGCCAATGGCCCATCCAGTCCACCACTCTGTCACACAGTGGCCAGAAATACCAGGTGTTATCAGGAGGTCCGCCAGTGGGGCCAGGACACTAGAAGCTCTCCCACTGTTGCCCCCCCACCCACAGCACCAAGAATACAGAGCATCACTTGCCCAAAGTTCATATCTGTACCTTGTGGCTAATAGCCACCGATGGACCTCTGCTCCATATGTTTATCTAATTCCCTCTTGAAGCCGTCCATGCTTGTAGCTGCCACCACCTCCTGTGGCAGTGAATTCCATGTGTTAGTCACTCTTTGGGTGAAGAAGTACTTCCTTTTATCCGTTCTAACCTGACTGTTCAGCAATTTCTGAATCTATACATTGCCTAGAGCCCTGCATTCATGAGGATTAGGCGATCCACAAATATAACGTAATTAAATAAATAAATAAATCCGTAGAACTTTTTTGAAGCACCGGTGATGCTTATTCGCAGAAAGCACCCCGCCTTCTTAATTCTCACAAACCCAAGGAATCTGAGTGTTGGCCGGGACAGCAACAGCTTGCTGAAAAGGGTTAACGCAGCTGGCCGCCAGCTCCCGACCCTTCCGCTCTCAAGAGCACAGCAAAGTGTATTCTTTGGCGTAATCATGACACAGGTCCGCCGGTGTACATCATCCATAATTCATGTTTGCAGCTTGTCTCACTGTATGGACAGATGTCACCGAAATCAGTGACAGCCGATCCTGCTGATCTCGCACGTAATCGCGTGTGAGTCGATCCCGGAGAGACAAGCCTGCCTGGGAATACGCCTTTCACTGCCAGAATGGGACTGTAGAGAGGAAGCTCATAGATCCAGATACATATATAGGGACTTCAGTCGGGCTCGCATCTTGGACTCTCGCTTACAGCATGGGGTTTTACAGTATTTGGTGGAGTGGGTGGATTTGGGGCCGCAATATAGGGAATGGGTGAAAGCACCTGATGTTAATGCCCCTCGCCTGGTGCATAGCTTCCATGCTCACTTTCCGGCTAAAGTGGGGGTGGGATGTCGGTTGACACCGTCATGGGATGTCTCCTGTGCTAGAATGTGTGGGCTGTGCGCTTGCGCCTCGCTACCCCACTTTTCCCTGCAGCTGTTTTCTCTCTGCTGCCCTGTTATCTCTCCATGGCCTTGAGCGCCTGGATTCTCTGTCTTGCCCCCTTTGCTAGTCTCCCGCCCTCACTGGGTCCGTTAGCTTTCCCCCTCACTTGCAGGTGTTTTGCTTATTGGCCTCTGCTCATCAGGGGATCTTATACGAATGGGGTATAACCGTTTAGCCCGCGCATCTTATGTTATTCCTAACACAGAAGCTCATGGAGTGTCCTCTCCTCTGATCAATAAACTGAACCTACTTAGGTCCTGTGTGTTGTTACCGAGTTGTTGGAGTACCTGACAAAAGGGGGGAAACTCAACCCAAGGTATGGCTCTGATATATGAGGGTCAAGCTAACAAAATAAATCATGGCCTCAATCTGCAGATTTAAGTATCCGCAGATGAGGGCCATGGGTTGCTAAAGTTTATTGTTACCTTGGAAGCGTTCCGTGTGCCTTGGTGTTTAATCATGCCGGCCACATGACCATGGAAATGTCTTCGGACAGCGCTGGCTCTTCGGCTTTGAAACAGAGATGAGCACCACAACCCTAGAGTCGGACTCGACTGGCTTTACACACGTTTTTGCCTTAGCTCAGGAAGGATGGCTCCAGAGCAAACGAATTTATGCAGCAGCCAAATCGCTCGGCTCACAACTTTAATGCCAGTAGCTCACAAAGTAGCATTTTTGCTCACAAGACTCCACAGCTCAGAGGGAACATTGCCCACTTGCATCTATGTTCCTTACCCAGTTAGAGAACAAATGTAAAGAAAACAGTTGTGACAGTCTGACCCACAAATCAAGCAGTCAACAAGACTTGTAAAGAAAATGCTTTCTATATATTAAGGTCAACCAGCACTACAACACAATCAACACATTCCTTCAAATCATAAGAAAATCCTTGTGTAAAAATACATCATCAACGTTGTCTCCAGATTATATAACAATGTTTCAAAATTGGATCTTCCTCAGGAAATATTAGAGTAGTACAAAAGCTCTCTTGCTCATAAAGTGCTTTACAAAAAGTCAGGAAAGTCAATACATTTAGATAGGACACTAATCTCAATAAGTATTCAGGCTCAAATATGCTGCTAAGCTTCTAATGGATCCCAGGCGTCCTGTTCTGGAAGAGCTGTCCTTGAAAAAGAGCAGTTTCTGTCAGAGCTCTCTCAGCCCCACCTACCTCACAGGGTGTCTGTTGTGGGGAGGGGAAGGGAAAGGAGTTTGTAAGCCGCTCTGAGACTCCTTTGGGTAGTGAAGGACGGGGTATAAATCCAATCTCCTCCTCCTCCTCCTCTTCTTCCTCTTCTTCCTCTTCTTCTTCTTCTTCTTCTAACATTATGACTCCTTACCCAGTTAGAGCATTATGCACGATCATCTCCTTATATGAAGTAGTTCATAGACATATTGCCCCAACTGGATCTGGGTAGATGGTTATACCTCCCAATTATACCTACATTTGTTCTCAGCTACGAGTTCAGGACATTGGCTGTCATTTGTGGATTTTATTCTTTGCGATTCTATGCAATGCTCCTAATTCAGAGCACAATCCAGTAGAAAGACTCTTCTTTGATTTCCCTAAGGAGCAGCGTAAGACCATGGCATTTTAATCTTAAAATCTGCTTTTAAAAAACCTTTGTGTCGTGGGCCATTCTCCCCTCTCCTGTCTGTCCTCACAACAGCCCTCTGAAGTAGGTTTGGCATGTGACTGGCCTCAGGTCACCCAATGAGCCGTATGGCCCCGCAGGGTCTTGGTCTTAGCCGGGTACTCTGACCTTCACTACCACACTTGCTCTCAAGCACAAAGGCAGTGTGGCCAACTCTGGGTTAGAAAAATGCCAGTAGACTTGAGGTTGGAGTAGGGAATTACCTGGAGATTTTTGGGGGTGGAGCCTGAGGAGGGCGGGGTTTGGGCAGGGGAGGGACTTCAGTGGGGGTCTGATGCCATAGACTCCGCCTTCCAAAGCAGCCATTTTCTCCAGGGGAACTGATCTCTGTCACTTGTGGATCAGTTGTAACAGTGGGAAATCTCCAGCTACCACCTGGAAGCTCCACCCTACCCAAGTTCACTGTGAAAAAAAGGATTCGATTACAGTCAACATTCCACAAACTTGCTTCTTCTTTTGTTCCTTTATTTCACATCATAAGAACATAAGAACATAAGAGGAGCCCATGTTGGATCAGGCCCAGAGGTCATTTTGTAGAAAAAGAGGTGCAGGAGCTCATTAGCATAACTCATTAGCATTACTTATTTGCATATGCCGCACCCCCTGACATCTCTGGAAATGTGTCAGAAGGCAACACCCACCGCTCAGGCTCCACTGGACTGTTTTGGATTGCTAGCTATTGGGGGGGGGGAACGTGCAGATCTGTCCTCGCAGAGGAGGGAGAGCTTGTGCCTGCATAAAACTGGGTCTTAAAGGTGCCACTGGACTGTTTTGGACTGGGGGGGGGGCTCTGCAACTTACCGGGCTGCTTCTTGCTGAGGGCTCCTGGGAGCAGGGGGTGGGGCTTGTTGTATGTGCCCGCCACCTGGGCTCTTTACTGCTGGAGCTCTGCTCCTGTGCACTCCTGCAGGAAATGACCTCTGATCAGGCCAATGGCCCATCTAGTCCAACACTCTGTCATACGGTGGCCAAAAATACCAGGTGCCACTAGGAGGTCCAGCAGTGAGGCCAGGACACCAGAAGCCCTCCCACTGTTGCCCCCCCCAGCTCCAAGAATATGGTGCATCCTTTGCCCCAGGCTGAGAGTTCCTATCTATACCTTATGGCTAATAGCCACTGATGGACCTCTGCTCCAGATGTTTATCCAGTTCCCTCTTGAAGCCATCCATGCTTGTAGCCACCACCACCACCACCTCCTGTGGCAGTGAATTCCAGGTGTTAATCACACTTTTAATCACTTGGAAGTGCTGCTGCTGCTTCCAAACCACTTCCAAACAACAAACGATGACGGATTTCCTAGGTAAGTCTTCCATTTCTCACAGTACTTTGTACGGTCGCTTTTTTAATACATGGAGCTGTTTTACAAATGAATATATTACAACCAATGCTCCACGTAAGCTGTGGAGTCTTGTGAGCAAAAATTCTACTTTGTGAGCTATTGGCATTAAAGTTGTGAGTGAGCGATTTGGCCACTGCATCAATTAGTTTGCTCTGGAGCCACCCTTCCTGAGCTAAGGGGAAAAGGTGTGAGCCGGAGGCTAAAAAACATGTGAGCTAGCTCACACTAACTCAGCTTAGGAGGAACACTGGTTACAGCTCATATTCATTCATTCTTTTTCAAGTGTGCACCAGGGCTATTTTTGGGCAGGAACGCACAGGAATGGAGTTCCGGCTGGCTCCCGAGTTGTCCACGCCCAGCAGGAACTCATTAGCGGGGGTGCGGCCTAATGTGCCAATGAGCTGTGCTGTCGGGGGTGTGGCCTAATATGCTAATGAGTGTCTGCTGTTGGCTGTGGCCTATTATGCTAATAAGTTCCTGCTGGGCTTTTTCTACAAAAAGAGCCCTGCACTGTGCACAATCAAGTACCTTCCACCTGGAAGATGGCAAACCTAGGATGGAGCCTGTGGGGGGAAAGTTGTGGTTTGGGGAGGGGAGGTGCCGCAGCAGGGTATAAAGCCATAGAGTCCACCCTTCAAAGCAGCCATTTTCTCCAGGGGAACAGAGCTCTGTCATCTGGAGACCAACTGCAATACTGGGAGATCTCCAGGCCCCACCTGGAGGCTGGCAACCCTGGCACAGGATGAGCAGTGTTAGTTATGTTAGTGAGAGACCCGGATTCAAGTATTTGCTCAGGAACGAAGTTCAGTGAGTGGCTTCGGAGGAGTCGCGAGGGGAAAATGAGATGAAATATTGTAACCTTCCCCGAGCCTTTTGGACATCTTGGGGAAAAGAATCAAAATAAATTGATTTATAAATGGCTTCCTGCTCCCCTCCCCCCCCGCTTTTAATCTTCCTACCCCACAGATCTCAGACGAAGCCACTGTGATGCCAGCGAAGACCAGGGAAAAGGGCTTATGGGGCAATCAGAGATCAGGGGCAACCCATAATCCAGCTTGTGAACATCACGAAGCCTATGAATATTGGGGGCTTTATGGTGATGGATTATTGATTCTAAATATACTCCGAGTAATTGTATAGCTCATATCCAGCAGGTCGGGATTACAATTTTTCATTACAGCTTTTCGGAGATTGCAAGCCTTTAGACAATTACTGTAAGTCCATCTAAGAGGTAAAAATCATCTCCTCAATATGGAGCAAGGGAATTCACTGCTATTGCTTTCCCCTAAGACTCAATTTCATTATGGAAAGGGGGGGGGATCCATTTCCATCTCATCCTCAGTTCGGGAGAACAGGTGTGACAGTCATGCATTACTCCCTGCCCCCCCTTCCTTCTAGGCAGTGGTTTAAAGGCAAAAACCTAGGGTTGGCAACCTCCAGGTAGCACCGGGAGACCTCCTCCTATTACAATTTATATCCAGGCAATGGAGATCAGTTCCCCTGGAGAAAATGGCTGCTTTGAAGGGTGGACTCTCTTGTGTTATATCCTGCCGAAGTCCTTACCCTCCCCAAGCCCTGCCCTCCTCAGGCCCCATGCCAAAAATCCTCAGGTATTTTTCAACCCAAAGTTGGCAACCCTTCAAAAGCCCTATTTTGAATCTCTCTTCGCTTTCCCCGTTTTGCCTTGGTGGTGTTTCTTTCAGTTATTTGGCTCTTGGCCAAGAATCCAGAGGTCCAGCCTGAAGGTGAACTGATATCAGGTAGGAGTTTTGTTCCAGGCCACCTTGGCCTGGACAGAAAGGGATTTTCCTCCAGGCCAGATTGGCCCAGGGATCCTGGAGGTTTTTTTGCCTTCCTCTGGATATTGAGCTGGGGATTGGGCATTTCCTGCATTGTGAATTTCCTGCATTGTTGGGCTAGATGACCCTTGGGCTAGATGACCCTTCCACGTCTATGTTTCACATATCTATATACTGAAGAACCCTCCCCCCAATGTCTAAAAATATTGCGCATTAAAATAAATAATTGTTGAATAATTAGGTAAAACAGCTGATGCAATCAATAAGTGTGATTTGAGATCCGTAATTAGGGATGGTTCATGGCTGAACCACAACTTGAACTATGAACCAAGACATCGATTCGTTAAACGAACTGGGTTGTATTGGACTGTGAGCCATTTAAAGTTTAAACCCCTGCTTTCTGCTCCACACAGCTTTTCACAGGGCTCAGCTCTTTTTCATGAAGAGCAGAAAGCAGGGGTTTAAAGAGTCATTTAAACCCCTGCTTTCTCTTCTCCACAAACTGCCACGAACTGCATCAACATTTGTGGAAGTTTATGAGGGATTTTCAGTTAGTGAACATCACTATGCGAGCCACAAACTGGCCAAAATTCATGACAAACTTTAGTTCATGAGTCGGTTCACGTCCACCCCCAGTCATAATTATTTACTAGTACTTACGGCACAATGGGATCCTGGATATAGAAGGCATGAGTAGGTCTTTGGGAGGAAGTGACTGCTTTTTAGGGCACAGGGTGTAAACAGCACTGGACACACAACACAAAAATCTCTTGCTGGTACAGCATCAGCTTGACAAAAAGAAGGTCCCAGGTTCAATCCTCCGCAACTCCAGTTTAAAGATCAAATGGGAGGTGATGTAAAGGACCTCTTTCTTAAACTTGGCAGTGGATGCCATGAAGACACTTTAGTGGTTATTTATTCATACATTTAATTAATTGATGGATTGACTGAAATATTTATCTTCCATGCTCTCTACAATTATATGTTCAAGACCGGCTCTAGTGATAGATGAACGATAACTATTATTATAGCTATTATTATATCTATTATATAGATCTGAGTCCATTTGCACCTTAGAAATCAACAAGATTTTCAGGGTATAAATTTTTGAGAGACCCCTTCCTTTGTCAGTTACAAGCTGGAAAGAAGATCCTTGAGTCTTTATATCCCACTCAGAAGGTGGGAGGGGTATTGTAAAAGAGGGACTCAGGATGCAAAACTCCAATGCACTATTATTATAAGTGATTCCAGTGGATCCATTGATTTATAATTATTACTGATTTCCTATAAATTACATAGGAGTAGCAGCAGCATCAAAAGAAGTAACGACAGTATTAATACCCATAAGCAGTGATGTCATGTTGTAGTGGCCCTTTGGAGATTAATGTCTTAACTACTGTAACAGTGGCAGAAGAAAGTGGAATTTAGGAGTAATAGGGTGCCAGGACATGTGTGGATTGCTCAGTGAAAATCCCATTTCCAGTTCTGTTTCCCCAGGCTTCAGCTATGGATTCATGCAGAAAAGCTGTGCAATATCTTTCTTTCAGCCTCATCAGATTTATTCTTCTGGACTGTGTAGTCTTACAACAGCATAATGTTCTGTTGCGTGCGTAGTTTACAATAAGGAATAAGTATGGTTTGGCACAAAGTGGCTGAGTATTATGAGAACGCACACGTTGTAACAACGGTGGTAGAAAGTGCTGTCAAGTGACTTATGGCAGCCCCATAGGATTTTCAAGGCAAGAGATGAACTGAGGTGGATTGCCATTGCCTGTCTCTGCGTAGCAACCCTGAACTCCCTTGGTGGTCTCCCATCCATGTGCTAATCAGCACCAATCATGTTATGCTCACAATTACACTGTATCATGGACTGTGTAGTCTTAAAACAGCATAATGTTCTGTTGCGTGCGTAGTTTACAATAAGGAATAAGTATGGTTTGGCACAAAGTGGCGGAGTACTATGAGAATGCACACGTTGTAACAACGGTGGTAGAAAGTGCTGTCAAGTGACTTATGGCGACCCACAATCAAGGCAAGAGATGAACTGAGGTGGATTGTCATTGCCTGTCTCTGCATAGCAACCCTGAACTCCCTTGGTGGTCTCCCATCCATGTGCTAATCAGCACCAACCCTGCTTAGCTTCTATGTTTTGGCAGGCTATTCTGGGTCATCCAGATCAGGGTACCATAACTGTACATAATGCTCATTCTAATGTTTTTGATAAAGTGTGTGTTCACACGAAAGCTCATACCTTGAATAAACCTTTGTTGGTCTTAAAGGTGCCGCTGGACTCTAAATTTGGTAATCAAGCCTAGTTGGTGACATGAAGGCAAACAAAATCAGCTGACTGCTTGGACAACGTTTCCAAGACTGATCACATGGGGGGGTCCCAGTCAATTGGATCCCCATTTTTTTACTCTGCCTTGAAAGTTCATTAATGGGGGAGGGAGCTTTTCAAAGCTGCAGCAACTGTTCCTAAAAGTCCCCTTTTTGGCTCAGCCCTATCTAGAATTTCTTTATTTCCTCCAAATTTTGGAGGTATCTGCCTTCTTTCTTTTTTGTCCCTGGGAGATGGATGCCTTAAAAACAGTAGAGGCAACAGGAAAACAATAGACCCATCCTCTGTTTATAAGAGACAAATAATTTTAAATCTGCAATTGGGAGAAGGAGTCTTTTGATTCTCATGTTCCTTTCTCTGATATTTCTGCACTTTTCACTTGTAGGTCAAATCCAGCATTCCTGGCTCCTCCAATAATCTTAAACATATTACTAGCCTTTGGATGTACAAAGCCATATGGCTGAAGATTCTAGCCAGAAGCAATTCGACTGCAATTCACAGAATGCTGGTAAACCTGGGTTTGTTGCAGCGAGTGGCCAAATGTTTTCTTTCGGAAGCCAAGAAAATTATATCAGCCAGGCTTTGGCGGTCAAATATCCTGTGCTCGTGCCTGGTACGAGCCTGATCAGAAACTGGGGGTGGGGGGGGTGAGCAAAGAAGAAGGGGCCATGGACAATATGTTGTGCATCTATTCAGTTTTTTCTTTTAAAAAAATGACCTATAAAAAGGGATGGCCATCTGCAACAGCCCCCATCAGCTAATTGCCCGCGGAACTCTTGAATGCTGACACTAAATACAGATTGGAAAGAATGAAATGTCTAATAGCAGCACATGCTATTGTCTGAGCTAAGTAGCTTGGTTTTGAGAGCAAGAAGAATGTTGTACAACTGCATAGGCAGAAGTCTGCCATGGCTTAATGGGCCTGGTGATTCTTGGGGCACATGGGTAAAGAAGAGAAACTGGGTTTCTCTTTATGGGTGAGCATTCCCTTCCAAGGTGTTCAAAATATTATTCAGGGTCTCTTTGAGCACCTGTACTGCTGTCATCAGTGGAAAAGTAATGTAAAGCTCTGACACGATTTTCTTATCCAGTTGTTGATATTACAAAACTCAGAGTTATCGATAACTTATTTAGAGAAAAGGAGAGTGACGTTGATTGTCCAAATGCTGAGCCTTGAACATGGATAGAGAAATTTATTCCACTGTAGATCAGAAGTCGAAACGATTAAAGGATATACAATTCACACTGATTTTCAATCAGTGCATCTGTAGTGCTAAATAAAAGCAATGAAGCCTAGAGATAAGAAATAATTAAGCTCCCCAAATATTTATTGTTGTTGTTCACTCGCACAGTTGAATCCAACTCTTCGCAACCCCATGGACCACATCACGCCAGGCCCTCCTGACTTCCACCGTCCTCCAGAGTTTGCGTAATTTTATGTTCATTGCATCGATAACATTGTCTAACCATCTCATCCTTTGCCGTCCCCTTCTTCTTTTACCTTTAATCTTTCCCAGCATCAGAGTCTTCTCTAGTGAGGGCTCCATTCTCATTTGGTGGCCAAAGTATTTGAGCTTCAGCTTCAGTATCTGGCCTTCCATGGAACAGTCGGGGTTGATCTCTTTAGGATTGACTGATCTAATCTCCTTGCAGTCCCAGGGACTCTCAAGAGTCTTCTCCAGCACCATAATTCAAAAGGATCTATTCTTCAGCACTCAGCCTTCCTTATGGGCCAACTCTCGCAGCCACACATTACTACTGGGAATACCATCGCTTTGACCATATGGACTTTTGTTGTCAGGGTGATGTCTCTACTTTTTATTATGCTGTCTAGGTTTGCCATAGCTTTCCTCCCAAGGAGCAGGCATCTTTTAATTTCATGGCTGCAGTCACCATCTGCAGTGATCTTGGATCCCAGGAATGTGGAGTCTGTCACTGCTTCCACGACTTCTCCTTCTATTTGCCAAGGAGTGATGGGGCCGGATGCCATGATCTTAGGGGTTTTTTTATGCTGAGTTAAAAATGTAGTATTGTCTGCATATCTGAGGTTGTTGATGTTTCCCCCCGGGCAATCTTAATTCCGGCTTGTGATTCATCCAGGCTGGCATTTTGCATGATGTACTCTGCATATAAATTAAATAAGCAGGGTGACAATGTACATCCTTGTTGTACTCCTTTTCCTATGGTAAACCAATCAGTTGTTCCATATCTGGTTCTAACTGTCACTTCTTTCAGCTAAAATGTAGACTAGGAATGGGCATGAACTGGGAAAATGGAAGTTTGTAAAGGCTCGTGGTTCGTGGTGTCTCACAAGCCACGAACCTCCACAAACCTTTCTGTTTAATGAACTGGTTTGAGTTTCGTGGTTCATGAAGTGGAACAGCTTGTAAAAGCCATTTAAAGGGTTGCCTTTAAATGGCTTTTGCAAGCCGTGCGACTCACACGTGAACTCAGAAGGCTGCGTCTCTTTAAATGCCTTCTCCAAACCTTTGCCACTGGCACCAGTGTGTCTGCCGGCACGAACCACGTGAACCTCCCAAAACCACCTGGGAGTTTTGTGGGAGTTTCGTGGAGGCGGGATGGCATGAACTGAGGTTTGTGAACCAAGAACCGAGTCCAGTTTGTGACAAATTTTGGTCCATAAATCAGTTTATGCCCATCCCTAATAAAGACCCTAAAAGAGAGTAGTTACAAGACTGATTAGTTCTTTTCCTTTTGTAAAGCTGAATACCTAGAGTCAGTTTCCATAGTCACAGCTCACCTTGTTTGAATGTTGGAAGGAATGCTTTGCTTGTCAAAGCAATAGCAAAAGCACCTTTCCTCTGCATTCTATCCCTGTCTCTATTAAGTACTGTGTTATTTCTTCTGGTTATAGTAGCTGGATCAATAATAGCAATGATGATAATATAACTTGGGTTTTTTTCCTACAGTGTTGAAAGCACTTCACACACGTTTGGTGGTGGTGGTAGAAAGTGACATCAAGTCCCAGCTGACTTATGGCGATCCCATAAAGTTTTCAAGGCAAGAGACATTCAGAGGTGGTTTGCCATTGCCTGCCTCTGTGTCATCACCCTGGTATTCCCTGGAGGTCTCCCATCCAAATACTAGCAAGTGCTGACTCTGCTTAGCTTCCAAGATCTGAAAAACCTGGGCTACTTGGGCTATCTGGAAGGCCAGATAATGAAACTGAAGCTCAAATACTTTGGCCACCAAATGAGAAGGGAGCACTCACTGGAGAAGACCCTGATGCTGGGAAAGACTGAAGGTCAAAGAAGACGGGGACGGCAAAGGATGAGATGGTTAGACAGTGTCATAGATGCAACGAACATGAAATTGTGCAAACGTCAGAGGACGGCAGAAGACAGGAGGGCCTGGAGGGATCTAGTCCATGGGGTCGCAAAGAGTCGGACTCGACTGTGCGACTGAACAACAACAACAAAACTTGGGCTATCTAGATCAAGTCCACATATGTTTTAGCAGCCCGAATAGCCCACATGAGCCTCTGCCTCTCCCCATCCATTCTGCAAGACAGGGGGACTGCCTCTTGTTGGTGGGGAAAGACTATTCTGCTGCTCCCATTCTCCTCCTCGCCTTTGTAGCCTGCCTCTTTGCTAGCAGGTGCAATTGAAGCCTTTCCTCTGCTTCAGGTAGACTTTCTATCATGGGATGGATGTGTCCTGAGGATGAGCCTCTATCTGCTTTACACTATGTGCACGCAAAGGTTTTGGGCACAATTCCAGAGAACAAACTATCTCACCCAAACAGAATATGTGTTAATATGGAACCTGAAAGCCCTCCAAAACCAGTGATACAGTGCAATGATTAACAGAAAGTAGGAACAGAAAGAAAGAGAAACACTGACTGGGATGTTTACTTTTGGTGGGCGAATGTGCACTGCTAACCCTTCTGCTTGGACAATATCCCTGTCACCCACAAATCTGCTGAGTCACTGTTTCTCATCACTATTTCTTCCATCCCCCACAGCCCTCTGGCAGGGTAAAGAGTTACTTCAGAAAGTTTGCAGCCCATCCTAAATGTTTGAAAGAACTGGGTTCAAATTAGAGCATTGCTGATATTTATGAATGGATGTTGTTCTAGCTGCCTATTACAGCCCAGAAGATCAATGGCTGCCCTCTCCCATTCCTGGAGGAATTGTATATTTCTCAATGTTTGAAAAAAGCAAAGAACATTTTGCAGGACTTGTCACATCCTGAACATTCCCTGTTTGAACTGCTGCCTTCGGGCAGAAGATATAGGACAATTAAAGCAAGGACAAATAGATTAAAAAATAGTTTTTATTCGAGAGCTATTATTGCCTTAAATGCTGTATGAAATTGGAATTTGGGTGACATTGGTGGTTTTAAGTTGTTATGTGAACCTTAAGGGAGTTATGGGACAGTAGTGAATGGTGTGTGAGTGTATATGAATATTGTTGTAGATCACCGAAATGATTGCATCTTTAATTTCGTTGTACTATGTACAATGACAATAAAGTATATTATTATTATTATTGATTATTATAGTTCTCATTTCTGATTGCACATTTTTACTCCAATAAGACTTATGGTTAGAGGATGCTTTAAAGAGAATGTTAAGCTTTTGCAACTTTCTAAAGGTAAGACATTGAATTCATGATTGGGGCAAGAAAGTTGATGATTGCTATACACAGTATGTGTTCACGGTCCTGGGAGGATGGGCCACTTTCCTTTGTGTGGTCAGCAGTATGGCTTCCTCTATGGCTTTGCACAATGACACAGAAGAAAAGAGCAATACAACTACAATCAGACTTTTCTGTGCCTAATTAGGAATTTGTCTATTTCCAAAACCATTTGGGAGATCTATGGAAAAAGTTATGTAAACAAATGACAAAACACACATCTTATGCACAAGTCAATACTGCAGACATGAAACTTTTGTTTTCATTCAGAAGCATCACTGATTTTGTTACATTTGTTTTGAATCCCTCTCGGCTTGGCAACGATATCCATTTTTATTCCCATTGGTTTTCATTCATTTCTGGCTGGAGCTTATTTATTTTCTTCTTTTATACCCCACCTCTTTCCTTTTTGTTTTTCACTCAGTCCTCAGGCATTGGACCCCTTGCCCGGGGATCCTTCCTGCAAAATGTCAAACAAATAAGAACAGGGCTATTTTTGTAGCAGGTACTCCTTTGCATATTAAGCGACACACCCCTAATGTAGCCAATCCTCCAAGAGCTTACAGTAGCTCCTGTAAGAAGAGCTCTGTAAGCTCTTGGACGATTCTTTTCACTCAGGCATTGGACCCCTTACCCGGGGATCCTTCCTGCAAAATTTCAAACAAATAAGACAGAATAACATTCTCATTTGATATGCAGCCTGGCTTCCAGCATGCACAAGCAAAATGTTCCATATCTCTCCCCCACCCCACCCTTGTCTTAGTGCTACCCATCGTCCTGGTATATGTGTGTCTAAAGCATACTGTTTCTTCTATCTCCCCCTCTCCCCAGTTGCAAAAGTACCTGGATCCAGGTTATATATGAGCAGGCAAACAGCTGGAGTGAAGGTGCAAGCGAAATGTTTATACCCCCCTTGAAGTCTGCATCATGGCCTGTCCCCTGTGCCACTCTGTGCATTCCACAGTGGCAGCTTAATTTCGCAGTGAACTATAGGAAAATGGGGGAAATCTACACTAAGCTTAATTGCAAATCACCAGAAGGGGGGAAAAAAATCTAAATTGAAAGGGAACAGCAAGCCAGCATGAGCTCTACTCAGATCAAGAAAGCCTGCCCCATTAGCCCTTGAGCCACAATGGTTGGTGGAAACACTGGGGAAAAAGACCTACCAGGGCAGTTCTCTTCTGTTTTTTTTCTTAAAGGAAATCTGTTTCTTTCTGCTCATTGGAAATCCTCCCTGTCAGTTTACAAACTCTCTCCCATGCCTCCCTCTGATCTCTGTGAACTCCGAAACAGACAGACAGCTGTCCAAATAAGGAAGAGATCCAAATATTGACGAAGATGTCATTATTTTTAATTTGTTTCATTGCAATGACAACATTAACCCAAATGGCCATTTTGTTTATTTGATTTATTATAAAATAAGCACATGTTCCTAATCACTACCACCACGTTGTGGATGGACAGTAAGCCAGGGACAAGAGACGATACTTGGTTCAGGCCAGCTTCTCGGTGTATAGCAGAGGGCCACAGCACCGTGGTAGAGCACCTGCTCTTTGTGCAGAAGATCCCATGTTCGATCCCCCACATCGCCACTTTAAAAAAGGGTGAGGCAGCAGGTGATGTGAAAGAACCGAGAGACTGGAGAATCACAGCCAATCAGAGGAGGCAATACTGACTGTGATAGACCAATAGTGTGGCTCGGTAGAAGGCAGCTTCATCCACACTTCCTAGCCCACTCTCTCAACCATGACATTACAACAACGTACCCCCTGTTGGCTTAAAACGATCCTACCTGCCCATCCCTCCCTCCATCCCTCCCTCCAAAAAGTGATTCCCTTTCAAAACACCAACCAGTCGCTAAAGGTTCTTAGAAGAGAGAGGGGAAAAAATATGACTGCTCGTGTAAACAATTAATGGTTGTTAAGCATGGCAGTGTATATTATGACAAACAACACATGCTACATTATGCCAGCTGGTGTAATGATGTGATAATGTCTGACTCATTAACTCTGGCACACAGTTTACGATGCCCTTCTATGACAGGATTAATTGATTCACACATACATTAAAACAAAAATAACTAAACGGAAATTCAGCTGGAAGCTTGGCTTCTCACTTGGCGTAAACCCCCACTGGTAGTTAAAACTCCGGAGTTGATCCTCTGCAGTCCGGACCCTGGAGTTTGCCGACTAGATTTTGCTAGGGCAACTGTGGATCAATAGGCTATATGTTGAAAGGTTGGGAGATTAAAAAAAAACCCAAACAGAAAACGATTAGGGCCTAGCAGTGCTGTCCTGCACAGAATTCTACCCTTCTAAGAGAGCCAGCTTGGTATCGTGGTTAAGAGCAGCGGACTCTAATATGGAGAAGGGGGTTTGATTCCCCACTCCTCCACATGCAGCCAGCTGGGTGACCTTGGGTCAGTCATGGTTCTCTCAGCGCTGTTCTCTCAAGAGCAGTTCTCTCAGAGCTCTCTCAGTCCCACCTACCTCACAGGGTGTCTGTTGTGGGGAAAGGAAGGGAAGGAGACTGTAAGCTGCTCTGAGATTCTGAGTGAAGTTGAAATCCTCCTCCTCCTCCTCCTCCTCCATCCTCCTCCTCCTCTTCCTCCTCCTCCTGACTTCAATGGACTTAGAAGGATATAACTTTGGTTAGGAGTGCGGTGCAAATCCTGGGAACCCAAGGTACTTATTTGTTTACAAAATGTATATCCTGCCTCTCTGTCCTCACAAGGGCTAATACTTGTGTCTTGTACTAAAATGGCCGTTGGTTCTCACCAAACTATTATAAGGTCTTTGCCTCTTCTCACACCGTGCTTTCCTAGCAAGCCAACAGATTGGTATAAGCTGCCCCTGTTGAATTTCCATGTGTCAGTGCAGTTGGATGGCCCTGGTTAGCCAGATCATGAAACCTAAGAAGGGTCAGCCCTGGATAGTACTTGGATGGGAGAAATCCAGAGTTGCTACATAGAGGCAGGCAATGGCAAACCACTTCTGTTTGTCTCTTGCCTTGGAAACCCTGCGGGGTTGCCATAAGTCAGCTATGACCTGATGACATTTTCCATCATTGCATAAAGGTGAGCCTTGCTGGATCCAGGTACTGACGGGAAGAGTCCATGAAGCAGAAAATACAATGAAACAGCAGGACAGAGCAGAACTTATTTTGAAAGCCTTTCTTTTCTGCTTTTGATATCTCATTAGCACATCTTATATGGAGCCAGATCACTGGTTTATTGGTTTATCCATCTTGTCTACTTAGACTGGCCGCATCTCTCCAGGGTCTCAAGTAGAGGTCTTTCACATCACTGGGTCCTTTTAATGGGAGATGCTGGAGTCACAACCTGGGATATTTTGCATGCAAAGTAGATGGTCTACCACTCAGCTGTGTCCCCTCACCAAATGCGTCATTCATTCATTCATTCATTCATTCATTCATTCATTCATTCATTCATTCATGGCTATTTTGGGGCAGGAACGCACAGGAACGGAGTTCCGGCTGGCTCCCAAGTTGGCCACGCCCAGCAGGAACTCATTAGCATAATAGGCCACACCCAACAGCAGAAACTCATTAGGATTGGCTACATTAGGGGTGTGTGGCCTAACATGCAAAGGAGTTCCTGCTACAA
>NW_015173785.1:80219-90505 GCF_001447785.1 Gekko japonicus
AAAGAGCCCTGCATTCATTCATTCACTCACTCACACACTCACTCATTCTTTATTTATTTATTGTATGGCAGAGTTATGTACAGGAAGCATATCGTAATATAAATTATTTCAGAAATTATTCAGAAATGACACCGTAAAGAATAAAAGGCATTTTAACTGCACTTCACACAGATCATTTTCTTACACTTCTGAGTAGGAATGTGGGTACGCTTTTGTTATGCATGGTAGGCGTATGATCACGTGTGTACATTTTATCCCAAGTCCATGTGGCAGGACGCCTAGATTGTGAACACTCTGCAATAAATATGTATGCAGCCTTCAAATGTGATGGGATACAGGAATAGCAAACAAGAGCCCATATGAAAATGGCACCTGTGCAGGGAAGAGACCGTGGCTCAGTGGGAGAGCACCGGTTTTGCATGCAGAAAGTCCCAGGTTCAATCCTTGCTGTTTCCAATTAAAAATGCCTTGTATCCTGGGAGATTGGCAATGAGCAGGGCTTCACTGTGTGTTTTAACAGTTTTTTCCCTCTGAGCCAAGAACAAGTGTGTGTGTGTGTGTGTGGGGGGGGAAGTTAGCCCATGGTAGGGTTGCAAGCTTTGGGTTAGGAAATACCTGGAGGTTTTGGGGGTGGAGCCTGGGGAGGGTGGGGGTTTGGGGAGGGGAGAGACCTCAGCAGGCTGTAATCCTATGGAGTCCATCCTCCAAAACAGCCATTTTCTCCAGAAGAACTGATCTCGGTTGTCTGGAGATCAATTATAATAGTGGGAGACCTCCAGGTGCTACCTGGAGGCTGGCAACCCAAGCCCATGGCCTTCCAGCTGCATCTCTTACAGAATGTTAATGGGTCTTGCTAGAGTCAATGGGATGGGCCAGTTCACACACACCCGTTCTCCAAGCAGGGAATAGAGATGGAGGTGTTAATGGCTCGACAGGTTACAGGAAGGGTCTTCCTTCCTGGAGACAACAGGAAAAGAAGGCTTAACCTGGGCTGACCAGGGTCAAGGGGGAGGAGACACAGATTGTTAAAACCCCCTTGCAAGAGGAAAACAGACTTTCTTTTCCTTGAGATGCTGAGATGGACAGACCTCCTGTCTGAGGATGGGAGCAGGCAGCCATTTTGGGACCATGCATCTAAAAAGCAGGGAGCAAACGTTAAGGTAATGGAAGATCTTTAGAGAACTAGGGAACCTAAGATAAAGAGGCTGTCTTGTATTTTACCTTCAGATAGGGCACGTATAGCTGAGAGGACCAGAGGATTTGTGTTTTACCAATTTCTTTTGTTCTTCCTTGCTTCACTCTGGCGTTGTGCTAGAAGTATGCTTGTAAACACTTTATTTTAAAGAAATACCTAATAACTTTTAATTCTGGAGGTGGTTCTCTGTACCACATTAGGGTTGCCATTCCCCTGCTGGGGGCACGGGTTTGCCCACTTTCAGGGCCCCTGATCTGCCAGCCTCGATCCGGCCGGCGGGGGAATCTCACCCCCCCAAGTGCTGCATTTGTGCCAACGTGCCCAGCGCAATGACATCACCCAGAAGTGACGTCATCACACAGGGCATGTTGCAGGGGGCACGCTCTGTTGTTCCCTCAAATGATAGAGCATCCCCCACAATGCCAAAGCACTCCCGGAGCAAGAGAGGGACCCCCTCCATGGGCAGCTAGGTAATACCTGGCAACCCTATACCACATAGACCCCCCCACTGTTTCAGACACAAAAAAGAGGGAGCCCTGAAGGGGGGGCAGAAGGCAAGCAGTTGGCAACTGGTAATTCCCCAGGGCTGCGCAAATCAGTAAACTGTCCCCATGGTAGCCAGTCGCTGGGCTAGCGGGAGACATAGAAGTGAGGCCTCTGAGCTGGGAAGGGAAGTTGAGGGTCCCAATCTCCTCAATGGGAAATCCCTATATTGATCATGTGGCGGCGGCAGCTGCTGAAGAGTAAAAGGAAAAGGCCCTCCAAGGAGTTGGGAGCCCCCTAGGAGGGCAAGGCAGAATGGGGCCTGCAGGCCAGAGTGGGCACCTTCTGCCATAGAAGGTAAGGTGTGTGTGGGGGGGAATATTGTCTGTTGAGGCCCTGTAGAGGCACTTCCAGTCAAAGTAGATGAAGCAAAGAAGAAGAAGAAGAAAAAGAAGAGGAGGAGGAGGAGATTGGACTTATACCCCGACCTTCACTACCCAAAGGTGTCTCAGATCAGCTTACAAACTCCTTTCTCTCCCCCTCCCCACAACAATCCAGTGAGGTAGGTGGGCCTGAGAGAGCTCTGACAGAAACTGCTCTTTTTTCAAGAACACCTCTGACAGAACTAGGGCTTGCCCAAGGTCATCCAGCCAGGTGCAAGTGGAGGAGTGGGGAATCAAACCCAGTTCTCCCAGATTAGAGTCCGCACACTTAACCACTACACCAAACTGGCTAGGAGCTGAGAAGTTATAATACGGTGGTCTCATAAATATAAGGTGTTCATGGGGTGTGTGGCTCAGCGGTAGAGTATCTGCTTGGTGTGCAGAAGGCTCCCATGTTCAATCCCCAAAATCTCCAGTTAAAAGGACCCAGGAGTAGATGTTGTGAAGGACCTCTAACCGAGGCCTTGGAGAGGCACATGTGTAGCATGGTTGTAGTGGCTGAGAGGCCCAGCGTGGTGTAGTGGTTAAGAGCAGTGGACTCTAATCTGGAGAACCAGGTTTGATTCCCCACTCCTCCATGTGAAGCCCCGGGTTCTGGAGTGGCAGAAATAGCTGGACTGTGGGGAAGCAGCCTAGCGATGATGAAGCACTAGACTGGCAGCCTGGGTTCCAGCTTCTGGAAGAAGAAGAAGAAGAAGAAGATGAAGAAGAAGATGAAGATGAAGATGATGACTTGGTTTTTATATCCTGCTTTTTTCTATCCTAAGGAGTGTCAGAGTGGCTTATGGTCGCCTTCCCTTCCTCTCCCCACAACTAGCTCTTCCTCTCTCTACAACAGGCACCTTGGGAGGTAGGTAGGGCTGAGATAGTAGCCCCCCCTACCTCACAAGGTGCCTGTTGTCAGGAGAGGAAGGCAAGGCAATTGTAAGCTGCTTTGAGACACAGGAGGCCTGCTGGTTAGCCTTGCACCCGTCCCAGTTCTCTCAGAAGTCTCTCGGCCAAAACAACCACAGCTTCAAAATGGAAGTCAGAAATTAAACCATCCCTAAACTTATGGTACAAAAAGTTATGGAACTTATACATAATGAAAAAAATATCTTTTTTTTTAAGCCCCTGGAGGGGATTTTTTTATTATTTTTTCAAACTACAAAAAACTACTACAGAAAAACAGGACGGGGGACTACATATACAGGATAAAGAAAAGATACCCACAACTACCTAAAAAACCAAGAGAGGAGATCTTCATTGGCTTAGTTACCGTAAAAACTTCCCTTCTTTTAAGCATATAACAAACTGAGTCAAAAATCAATAATACTTTTTCTTTGTAAAAACTCTTACAACTTCACTGTCTAAAGATACTGCACCCAAATCATCCCTTTTCATCATCTTCCAAGGCACCATTCAGAGTCCTTCAGCCTTTACTTCTTTTCCCCCCGTCTTTCCCGTAGCTTGTAAGGACTTTTTGGGGCAGCTGCCCCCTTTTCAGATAGAGAGTCCTCTCCGGAAGAACCAGAGTCCAACTCGTCGCTAGACTTGCTGTCCTCTTCTTTTTGTTCATCCTCTGATTTTCCCAGCTGAGTCTTCAAAAATTATTTGGCTTTTACAACAGAGTCAATCTTTTCTTTTTTGTCTTTGATCTTGAAAGCGACTCCTTCTGGAAACAACCATTTATATCCAATTGAATTCATCTGAAGAAAAAGCACCATCTCGTTGTACTTCTTTCTCCTTTGTCTCACCTCAAATGGAATATCCTTTAGCATTCTGATAACACTTTCTCCCACTTTCAGGGGGGCTCCAGAAACTGCTTTCAGGATTGCATCCCTCACATGCCTCTTCGAGAATTTTACAACAATTTCCCCAGGCAGATTATTCTTTTTTATATATCCTGAATATGATCTAAAGACCACATCCATTTCGTTTAGCAACAGTTCCTTTTCCATTTCTGTCACTGGGGCTAGCAATTCACTCATAACTTCCTTAAGATTCTCTCCTGGTTTTTCCGGCATGCCCTGGAAGCGAAGAACCATGTTGGCCTTTTCCATTTGTACTTGTAGCATTTGATCTTCCAAAGAAGTTGTCTTCTCTTCCAGCTTTTGTACTTTCTTCTTTACTTTCTGCGTAGTTGCAGCCACTTCCTTCACCTTTTCAGCCTCCTGCTTCATGATTTGTATCAAATCGCCTATCTGTGCTTGTGTTGTGGTTATACTCTGTGTCACTGTTGACATTTGGTCTTTGAAGTTATTCAACTGTTCCAGCAGAGGGCGCATGTACTCTGCTACAGACTTCACCATCTCACTGGTAGTTTCCGGTTTAGGACTTTCAAGTTTCTATTTCACCAGTCTCTCTTTGTCCTTCTTCCCCGCTATCTTTTTAGTTGTTTACTTTTCTACGACTTTTCAAAAGTCTCTGAATTTGCACCTGGACGCTACAACTTGCTCGGGTAAGTGCCTTTATGCAGCTTTCTCCGCATTCTCTTCCGCTCCCCCCCCTCGCTTAAATGTTCGTGCGATCGGGAGGTCCCCCCGCTCGTTTTTCTCCGGTTCAGTCTAGCAGGGTGAGGAGCTGCCTTTTATGCTTTAAAACGCCTTGAATTGACTCATGTTCATTGCTGGTCTTGCGACCCCGTTTAGAGCTTCATTTTAAATGCTGGATCTCCTGCACTTGCCCCGGTTAGCGTCACTGGTCCCGTTCGGTCTCTCAGCTCGAGGAACCACTGGAACGAAGAGGTGCCTCAATTCTTAGGCATTCCGCCCTCGAAGAGGCTGCCTCTTGAGAGTTCCTTGACCAGGGTCCCTTCACCGGGTCCCTGGGGGGGGGTTGTGAGCCTGCGCACCCCCTTCCCCGGCCAGAGCACAGCCTCACCCCCGAGAGATACAGGAGGTGAGACTGTTAGCGCGCCGCCATCAAACGGAAGCCATAATGGAAAAAATATCTGACACAATGAATCCAACAAAATCTAATGGCGAATATAGTGAATTTACAATGATATGGCTACTGATCTTATCCCATCTAGTTTCTCAAGGAACAATACCAGAGATAATAGACACTAATCATTTGTGGTAAATGTTGATGTCAGCACTAAGCTTATGAAAAATGCTATCTTTTATGCTGTTAAGTTTATATACACTTATCCTGTAATCGATTATTAGTACTTGTTATTGGAATTTTGAAAACTGAATAAATTATATTGAAAAAAGAAGTCTCTCAGCCTCACCTGCCTCAAAAGGTGCGTGTTGTGGAGAGAGGAAGGGAAGGTGATTGTAAGCTGCTTTGACAATCCTTAAGGTAGAGTTAAACAAGGTATAAAAACCTTCTCTCCTCCTCCTCCTCCTCCTCCTCCTCCTTCTTCATAGACAATACTGACCTTGGTGGACCAAGGGTCCAAGTCAGTAGAAGGCAGCTTTAATATGTGTGTTCCGGCAGTAAAGAGCCCAGGAGGTGGACACATGCAACAAGCCCCACCCCCTGCTCCCAGCAGCCCTCAGTCAGAGCAAGAAGCAGCCAGGTAAGTTGCAGAGCCCGCCGCGGGCCCCTGGTCCAAAACAGTCCAGTGGCACCTTTAAGACCCAGTTTTATTCAGGTACAAGCTCTCCCTCCTCTGCGAGGACAGAGCTGCACGTTCCCCCCCTCCCCAATAGCTAGCAATCCAAAATAGTCCAGTGGAGCCTGAGCGGTGGGTGTTGCCTTCTGACACACTTCCGGTGATGTCAGGGGGTGTGGCATATGCAAATGAGTTATGCTAATGAGCTCCTGCACCTCTTTTTCTACTAAATGACCCCTGTATACACCCACACAATTATTCAATATGTCTAAAGTGGCCTGTGGTATCATCTGCCTTCTCTTATTGCTTAGACAAGGGTTCATAGGTGACCTAGAAGTATTCATTGCTGACCAGAGCCAAGAAGTTCCAACTGACTGCTCTGTGACTCCGACGTCAGCCCAGAGCACCTGTATCTCGTGGTGTGCACAGCTGCCCAGGAAGAGCCCAGCAACATCACTGATGAAAAAAAAAATTCCTGCCTCCGGCCCTGATTTATGTGTACCAGGCCTGTGTTTTGAGGCAAACAGTATGTCGAGTCAGCTTGGCACCTCAAGGACATTGCAAGCCTTTCCTTCCAGAAGGCAGATGACTCCTGTTGAGCAAGACCCTCGGGTTGTTCCCTTGCTGCGCTAGAGACACCGGGGCCATCCACTATCGCTTTCCGCATCCTTTTGCTAAGGAGCTGGTACCAAATGTTCCTCTCCGGAGAGGTGGTGGCCCGGGAGCAGGTTGCACCCCACCGCAGGTCCAGAGGACATCTGGACAGCTGCCTCCCGTCAAAGCATGCCGTGAAGATCAATGAAACACACAACTTGGTGCTTAACGACACAGAAATACCTCTTCATCAGCACTCCTAATTAGGCTCGGCTTCTCGTTGGAGGATGCGCGCACTTGACCTCCTCACACCGCTGCGGAAGACGGCGGGATGCATAATTTGAAGGAGTCCAAACTTCCTCTGCGCATTTATTAATACACGTTGAGGCCGGCAGCGTTATGGGAACGCGCATGGATTCTGCACATTGCTACAGATAAAGACAAGCCTTGGACACATCCTGAGAAGCTTTCTGAACTGTCTGCCAAGGAGCCTGTTATTAGGGTTGCCAAACTCCAGGTGGTGGTTGGAGATCTCCTGGGAATCACCAGTAGCCCCGTAGCTAGGGAATTCTTTGGGAGGGGGCCTGGGGGGCCCTCCAGCTAATTAAATGGAAGTACAATGCGGGTGGTAAGTTAGAGCACTTTGGGGGCAGCCCAGGAGGGAGGGGCCCCAGAAGAAAGAAACACTAGGGGGCCAGGCCCCGTGGGCCCCATGTTAGCTATGGGGGATTATAGTTGATCTCCAGGCGACAGAGATCAGTTCACCAGAAGAAAACGACGGCTTTGGAGGGTAGACTCAACGGCATTGTACCCCACTGAAGTTCTTTATCTTCCCCAAACCCCACCCTCCTCAGGCTCAACCCCCCAAATCTCCAGGTATTTCTCAACCCAGAGCTGGCAACCCTACGTGTGATGCATAGTATACACTGAAGGGCACTTGGACTTGTACCTTGAAAATCTTGATGCAAGTCCAATAGCACCTAAAGAAATCAACAAGATCTTCAGGGTATAAGCTTCCAGGAGTCAAAGCTCTCTTCTGGCATCTGAGGAAGGGGGCTTTGACTCTTGAGAGCCAGTTTGGTGTAGTGGTTAAGTGCATGGACTCTAAACTGGGAGAACCGGGTTTGATTCCCCACTCCTCCACATGCACCTGGCTGGTGTGACCTTGGGTCAGTCCCAAGTTCCTTCAGAGCTGTTCTCTCAAGAGCAGTCCTTGAAAGAGCTCTCTCAGCCCCACCTACCTCACAGGGTGTCTGTTGTGGGGAGGGGAAGGGAAAGGAGTTTGTAAGCCGCTCTGAGACTCCAAGTGAAGGGCGGGGTATAAATCCAATCTCCTCCTCCTCCTCCTTCCCCTCCTTCTCTTGTTCTTGTACCTTGAAAATCTTGATGCAAGTCCAATAGCACCTAAGGAAATCAACAAGATCTTCAGGGTATAAGCTTCCAGGACTCAAAGCTTTCTTCTGGTATCTGACTCTTGAGAGCCAGTTTGGTGTAGTGGCTAAGTGCGCGGACTCTAATCTGGGAGAACTGGGTTTGATTCCCCACTCCTCCACTTGCACCTGTTGATGTGACCTTGGGTCAGTCACAAGCTCTGACAAAGCTGTTCCTGAAAGATCAGTTTCTGTCAGAGCTCTCTCAGCCCCACCCACCTCACAGGGTGTCTGTTGTGGGGAGGGGCAGGGAAAGGAGTTTGTAAGCCGCTCTAAGACACCTTTGGGTAGTGAAGGGCGGGGTATAAATCCAATCTCTTCTTTTTCTTCTTCTTCCTTCTTGAAAGCTTCGACCCCCAAAATCTTGTTGGTCTCTACTGGATTTGAAATCAAGATTTCCAGGGTATAAGTCAAAGCTCTCTTCCATGTAGCTCTTCTACTGCAGACAAATATGGCTGCCCTCTAAAAGTGCTGCACACTGTGTTTGTCCTGTGTTTAGCACATTTTGATCTCTCCCTTCCTCCAATGAGCTCACGGTGGTTTATGTGGCTATTCCTTCTCCCACTTTGTCCTCACAACAACCCTGTGAGATAGTTCAGGTTGAGAGAGAACGATTGGCCCAAAGTCACCCAGTGGGGATGTGAACCCGGGTACCCAGGTCCTAGTCTGACTCTCTGTCTGCTGCACTGTGTTGCAGTACACTTCTTGAGGCATCGTAAGGCCTTGAGCTGCAGTGGCTCAGAGGTTAAGATGCTGAAGCAGCAGACTGGAAGGTCTGTAGTTTGGCAGTTCGAGACCTGAGTGCCATGTGACGGAGTGAATGCCTGTCTCTGGCCCCAGCTCCTGCCAACCTAGTAGTTCGAAAGCAAGAAATTGCAGGTAGATGAATGGGTACCGCTTTGGTGGGAAGGTAACAGTGTTCTGTACGCCTCGGTGTTTAGTCATGCTGGCCACATGACCACGGAAATGTCTTTGGACAGCGCTGGCTCTTCGGATTTGAAACGGAGATGAGCACCGCAACCCTAGAGTGGGACCCGACTGGTTCCCTGGAAAACTAAGAAAGATGTCCTCAGCAGAAGGCACCCACTCTCAGGTCCCTACAGCAGAGACAAGCTGGCTCGAAACATCAGCTGTGTATTTGCAAGGAGACAACTCCGCCAGCCGACCACCTCAGCCGACATACAAAACTGGAAACTGTACAGTATGTACAATAAATATACCACAGTGTGTAAGAGGAGTAGGATTCCCTCCAATGGCTCTATTCTGAGTCATACACAGCAGAAGATCAGGGAGCCGACTGGAGGTGTAACAGCCAAGGAAGCGGCAAACTTCTGTACCAACGTCGCTGCCAAAATAATTTCCTTGATCAAACTCTTTGTGTTCTGTCTCTTCTATGTTCTCTAACAGTTCGTTCATCTTTAATAAACCCACTTATTTTTCTCTAAACAGTCAGTGCTCCACTTTCTTTGCATATTGAAACTCTGCCAACAACGCCTTCATCATGCATCTGAAAAACATGCTTGCTTGTGTTTTTGTGTACATTGCAATGGAAATTTGATAATGAGCAGGACATATTCCTTTACAGAAAATTTCCATTTATTTGCTTAGTTCATTTGTACCCTTCCTTTCTCCCTAATGGGGACTCGGAGTAGCTTACAGAGTTCTCCTCTCCTCCATTTCATCCTCACAATAACCGTGCGAGGTAGGTTAGGCTGAGAGAATATGAGTGGCCCAGGGTCCCCCAGCAAGGCACAAGTGGGGATTCGAATCCGGGTCTCCCAGAGACTAGTCTGAGACTCTTAACCACTACACCGGCTCTTTGCTTTTCTGCTCTCACCAGCCTTCATACTCAGGAAGCTCCCAGGAACAGGCAGTTTGAAAACTTCCAGCCCAGGCCAATCTGGAAGGGACTAAAATTCCACATCCAAGTTCAAGATTTGACTAGGTATGGCTGGCACTGCCCGGTTGGGCATATAATCATTTCCCCTCTAGCCTGTAGGGATTGCCAGCCTTTTTGTGTCCTAAGACTCTCTCTGCCTGTGTGACAGCTGTTAATCGGGTGCTCCCCCCCGCCCCGCCATGCACCCAATTCCATCTTCATTCCAGGAAAAGCTGAGCCGCTTGATTTGTGCTGATGATGCAGCCATCAGTGTGGGGTGGCCAACTGACTGGTAAATGTAGCCTGCCTGATTTCTGCCTCCGTCTCCGCGCTTTCTTGTTCGTTGCAAGAAAAGGGGGGGGCAGAAGAGAGGGAGCAGAACTCAGAAAGTAAAACACAGAAGAGGCGAGGCCCAAGCTGGTACACAGTGGAAAAGTTTATTTTTGAAGACAAAGAATTGGGCCAAGGACATCAGGCTTTGATTAAAATCATCCTCAGGAGCAAGCGAGAGCCGGTGTGGTACAGTGGTTAGAGTGTCAGATTAGGGTCTTCCAGTTTGGTGCAGTGGTTAAGTGTGCGGACTCTTATCTGGGAGAACTGGGTTTGATTCCCCACTCCTTCACTTGCAGCTGCTGGATGACCTTGGGCAAGCCATAGTTCTGTCAGAGCTGTCCTTGAAAGAGCAGTCCTCAAAAGAGCTCTCTCAGCCCCACCTGCCTCA
>NW_015173785.1:90700-94650 GCF_001447785.1 Gekko japonicus
AGATCCTCACTCTGCCATGGAAGCTCGCTGGGTGACCTTGGGCCAGTCACACACTCTCAGTCTAACTTACCTCACAGGGTTGTTGTGAGGATAAAATGGAGGAGAGGAGAGGAGAGGAGAAGGATGTAAGGGGCTTTGGGTCCCCACCGGGGGAGGAAGGTGGGCTCTCAATAAAGTCAACAATAAAGTAAGCATTGAAGAAAAACTTTAATAAGAACTTCAAAAAAACCCACAATTTTACAGTGTTAACACATACAATAAACAAAGAGCTGTGTGCTTAGTTGTGTATTTTTTTTTTGCTACCAAAGATAACACAAACATAAATTCAGGCAGGTATTTTTTTAAAAAGGGCATAAAATAACCATCCCAGTTCCCATAATGTTGAAAAGGGTTACATTCAACCAATCGTCTCTTGACTTATTTATTTATTTATTTGATTTTTAACCCGCCTTCCCCGCTGAGGCAGGCTCAGGGTGGCATAAGAAAACAATAGATAAAACAACAATATAAATATCAATATAAAATACATTAGAACATTAGACTCGGTAGATAAGGTTAACAGGTATCTGAGTATTCTACTTCGATCCTCTCACCTATACTAAACATACGGTCTCCCTAGGACAGACTAACCTGCCTAAACAAAGAAGAAGAAGAAGAAGAAGAAGAAGAGATTGGATTTATACCCTGCCCTTCACTTGGAGTCTCAGAGCGGCTTACAAACTCCTTTCCCTTCCCCTCCCCACAACAGACACCCTGTGAGGTGGGTGGGGCTGAGAGAACTCTTGACACAAACTGCTCTTTTTCAAGGACAGCTGTGCCAGAGCTTGTGACTGACCCAAGGTCACATCAGCAGGTGCAAGTGGAGGAGTGGGGAATCAAACCCGGTTCTCCCAGATTAGAGTCAGCACACTTAACCACTACACCAAACTGGCTATCCAGTCCTATCCCAATCCATCCCTACTTCTCTGTATATCTGGCTGAGCCCCAACTGACAAGTTGAAAGAGTCCCTCCACTTCTCACTCCCTCTCACGGACTCCTCCTCCTCGTTCTCTCCCACAGAGGATCCACAGCCTCTCATTGGCTGGAAACTCTCTAAATACACCCCAGGAGATCATGGATTGGTTGTGAAATTTGGAGGGCAGAAATAGAAGCCATCCATCACAACAGCTGAGGCTGAGGCTGCTTTGGCTTTTCCCTCCGTTGTTTTACAAAACCCACCTTGGAACAGAAACCCCCCTCTGCATTGCATGCCGCTTTCACTTCCTTTGTTCACCGGGTTTTAGGCTACCTTCTGCATAGCTTTATGGTCGTTCAGGGGTGGCTTTGCAGTCAGTGTGGCGTTGCCTCCTGGGGTATTTGAATGTTGGCTGTTTGATGGCCGTTTAGAGGTGACTTTGCAGACGGGATGGCATTGCCCCTGACCTATTTGGGTGTGGTTTGGAGCTGCACTTTTTCCTCCCAGTTGAGAAAATGTGGAGCGAAAAGCTAGATGCGGGATCGCACAGAGCGGGGGCTGGAACCCAGATCTCCTAGGCCCTGATGGCAGAAACTGCCCTGAAGTTGCAGCCGAATTATGGCAACCCCCCAGGATTTTCAAGGCAAGAGATGAGGGGAGAATCTGGGGAGGAGAAAACCCGGGGAGGGATTTCTCCTAGAATCTATGGCATACCATAGAGTCTGCCCTCTGAACCTGCCACTTTCTCCAGGGGAACTGATCTCTGGATATCAGTTGGAATTCCAGGAGATCTCCAGACTCCACCTGGAGGTTGGCAAGCTTACATTTGTCTGAGGATGGCAGGCAATCTCATGTCCCTGGTCTCAAAGCCCTGCTGGGGTTCTTTGCTCCAAGTTGGAGCAAAAAAAGGGGGTAGGTGGGAAGCAACATCACAATGTCTCTTGTATTGCTGTAGTGGTTAAGGGCGCGGACTCTAATCTGGGAGAACTGGGTTTGATTCCCCACTTCTTCACTTGCAGCAGCTGAATGACCTTGGGCAAGCCATAGTTCTGTCAGAGCTGTTCTCTCAAGGACAGTTCTGGAAAGAGCTCTCTCAACCCCACCTACCTCACAGGGTGTCTGTTGTGGGGAGTGGAAAGGAAAGGAGTTTGTAAACCACTCTGAGATTCCAAGTGAAGGGTGGGGTATAAATCCAATCTCCTCCTCATCCTCGTACCTGGAAGTGACATCATGACACTCTAGGAATCCCCCAAATCTCTATGGTTTTGCCACAAAGATCAGGGCATTCCTAGAGTGTCATGATGTTACTTCCAGGCACTGAACTGGAACTGATGTTGTGCAGCATCACTTCCCAGGTTCCCACCCACCAAAATATTCCCACCAGTTGGCAGCGCTCAGCTGACAGCTCTATACTGTGTGAAGATGTACATGTGTATACGCATACACGCAACCTTTCTACATCTTTGTTACTGAAGAAGAACATTTTAAAAATAGATCGTTCCGTAGTTTGTGCTGCTGACCAAGATGAAGCTGCTGGAATTATCTTATGACATTGGAAAGATAAAACAGTCACCTATGGTGGTGAAATGGATCACATCATTAACTCGGATGACATCTTGTGAAAAAATGATTAATAGACTACAGGAGTGCAGAGACAGATGCAATGCAGTCTCTGCTGCTTTCTTGAACTCTTCACAATGTTCCTAATAGACAGGATGGTCAGCGGGAGAAAAGGGTCCATTCTTCCTGATGTTAATTGTTCACAACTCTCAATTAAGGCAAAGGATTAACCTGAGCCGGGCGCAGCCCTAGGACACATGAATTAGGGTCAAATCAGGACACCCAAGGAGCACAGGCAGACTTTATTTATTTTTTTGCCGTCAAGTCACAGCTGACTTATGGCGACCCCGTGGGGTTTTCCAAGGCAAAAGGCATTCAGAGGTAGTTTGCCATTGCCTGCCTCTGAGTTGCAGCCCTGGCATTCCTTGGTGGTCTCCCTCCCAAGTACTTGCCAGAGTTGGCCCTGCTTAGCTTCCGAGATCTGATGGGATGAGGCTAGCCTGGGCTATCCAGGTCAGGGCCTGTTACTTCCCACAAAATCTGGATTTAAGAGGAAGCCTGGACTTGGGCACCTTTTCCCCTAAGTAGTAGTAGAAGAAGAAGAAATTGGATTTATGCCCCACCCTTCACTACCCGAAGGAGTCTGAGCAGCTTACAAACTCCCTTCCCTCCCCCTCCCCACAACAGACACCCCGTGAGGTAGGTGGGGCCGAGAGAGCTCTGAGAGAAACTGCTCTTTCAAGAACGGCTCTAACAGAACTATGGCTTGCCCAAAGTCATCCAGCAGCTGGAGTGGGGGAATCAAACCCGGTTCTCCCAGATTAGAGTCTGCACACTTAACCGCTACACCAAACTGGCTCTGTACACCAAACTGTACACTAAACAACAAATGAGAGTCTTTGAGGGACTGTGGGGAGCACAGGGGACAAATGATTTGGAAATTTCTTTCCTCCCTCCGATCACCTTAATCTTCTTCTCCAGAACGTTGTAAACTCTCAGGGCCTTGAACACACCCATTCCCTTTCACCCCTTTCTCAGTTCCTCTTAACTGCACTAGATGCCCCTGACATTTATAGTGCCCTGACAAGGCTGCCTCTGGGTAGCCTGATCTCTTCAGATCTCAGAGCCTTAAGCAGGGTTGACTCATGTTAGCACCTGAATGGGAGGCCAACAAGGAGATCCAGGGGCCCTACGTGGAGGCAAGGAATAGCAAACCACCTCTGTTGATCTCCTGAGCATATGAAGCTGCCTTTATACTGAATCGGACCCTTGGTCCATCAAGGTCTGTATTGTCTACTCAGACTGGCAGCGGCTCTCCAGGGTCTCAGGCAGAGACCAGCTGAGCTCTGAGCAGGAGCAGGAGAGAGAGCTGTGAGAGAGGTGAGTGGGTTTCTTTTAATTGCTTTCAGCTGAGAGAATTCAGCTAAGGATATT
>NW_015173785.1:95357-99456 GCF_001447785.1 Gekko japonicus
GACTTGATTCCTGTGGTCTCTGGGCTGAATTTAAGATGGGTTTTTTGACTATCATAAAAGAAGAGGAAGAGATTGGATTTATACCCCTCGCCCTTCACTCAGAGTCGCGGAGCGGTTTAAAATCTCCTTTCCCTTCCTCTCCCCACAACAGACACCCTGTGAGGTAGGTGGGGCTGAGAGTGCTCTCTGAGAACTGCTCGTGAGAGAACAGCTCTGAGAGAACTGTGGCTTGCCCAAGGTCACTCGGCAGCTGCATGTGGAGGAGTGGGGAATTAAACCCAGTCCTCCCAGATTAGAGTCCACGCTCCTAACCACGACATCAAACAAAGCCCCTCCTGGCCTAGGATCTACCTATCTTTTTTTAAATTATAAACTGTATTGAAAATCTCAAATGTAAGAATACATAAATATATCCGATAAACCCAACTTGATATACACAGGAACATGTTGAATTTTAATGTAATACTAACTAACCAGAAAAATAAACTGATTGACCTATAGTAAGAAATTAGTGAGTAAGTGCAAGCTTTGAATAGGTAAAGGTAAAGGTTCCCTTGCTCGAAAGCCAGTCGAATCCGACTCTAGGGTTGCGGTGCTCATCTCCGTTTCAAAGCCGAAGAGCCAGCGCTGTCCGAAGACGTTTCCGTGGTCATGTGGCCGGCATGACTAAACATCAAGGCGCACGGAACGCTGTTACCTTCCCACCAAAGTGGTATCTATTTATCTACTTGCAATGTCTCGCTTTCGAACTGCTAGGTTGGCAGGAGCTGGAACTAGAGACGGGAGCTCACTCTGTCATGCGGCACACTCGGGTCTCGAACTGCTGAACTACCGTCCTTCCACAGCCTGCAGTTCAGCATCTTAACCACTTGAGCCACCGCAGCTCCAAGCTTTGAATACATAACTCCTAATATAAGCTTCATGATGACAGGAGATAGCAAAGGCCAGAGAGGTGGGATAGTTAGCACACTCAGATTCGAACAAGGTCTCTATAAGATCTATTTTGAGGTAAAATGTTGCTCAATGTAGCATATTCATAAAAGGGGTACCATTTTTCTACAAAGTCAGTTATCTAGGATAATTATCTGTTTGGTAGAGATTGTCTGTATCTGAAGGACCATCTCTCAGTGCAGAGTCTTTAGAATCTATGGTTGCCAGTTCGGGGTTGGAAAATACCTGGAGACTGTGGGGGTGGAGCCAGAAGAGGAGGTTTGGGGAGGGGAGGTTTGGGGAGGGGAGGGGCCTCAGCATGGTCCAAGGCCACAGAGTCCACCCTTCAAAGCAGCCATTTTCTCCACGGGAGCTGATCTCTGTCCTTGAGAACCCTATGGGGTCACCAGAAAGTCACCTGTGACTTGATTATGGGGTATGAGTTTTTGAGACTCAAAGGTCCCTCCCGAAAATCTTGTTGGTTTCTAGGGTGCTAGTAGACTCGAATCTAGAAAAATATTGTTTTGTAAACTGGAGAAAGGGAGGGGGATCTCCCCAATGAGGACTGCATGTGCTCGTCGTCCCCGAGCGAGGGTATGAAATATTGGGCATTTCTGCATTGGCTTTTCTCTCCCTTGTTTTACCAAACCCACCTTGGAACAGAAATCCCCTTGTGCTGCATGCTGCTTTCACGTCCTTTGATCATCAGATTTTATGGTACCCTCTGCATTACATCCCACTTTCACTTCCTTTGGTCATTGGATTTTATAGTACCACTTTCACTTTCTTTGCTCATCGTGGTTTATGGTAAGCAGACTGTGACAGCAGCCATGAAATTAAAACACGCCTGCTCCTTGGGAGGAAAGCGATGGCGAACCTAAACAGCATGATAAAAAGTAGAGACATCACCCTGCCAACAAAAGTCCGCATGGTCAAAGCAATGGTATTCCCAGTAGTCATGTCTGGCTGCGAGAGTTGGACTATAAGGAAGGCTGAGCGCCGAAGAATAGATTCTTTTGAACTATGGTGCTGGAGAAGACTCTCGAGAGTCCCTTGGACTGCAAGGAGATCAAATCAGTCAATCCTAAAAGAAATCAATCCTGACTGTTCCCTGGAAGGCCAGATAATGAAACTGAAGCTCAAATACTTTGGCCACCCAATGGGAAGGGAGCACTCACTGGAGAAGACCCTGATGCTGGGAAAGATTGAAGGTCAAAGAAGATGGGGACGGCAAAGGATGAGATGGTTAGACAGTGTCATAGATGCAACGAACATGAAATTGAGCCAACTTCGGAGGGCGGCGGAAGACAGGAAGGCCTGGCGTGATGTGGTCCATGGGGTCGCGAAGAGTCGGACTCGACTGTGCGACTGAACAACAAAACTACACTGCTTGCCGCTTTTGCTTTCTTTGATCATCTGGTTTTATGGTACCTTCTGCATAGATTTATGGCCATTCAGGGGGTGACTCTGCAGTCAGTACGGCGTTGCTCCAAGGTGTTTGAATGTGGTTTCGAGTGGCACCTTTTCCTCAGTGTTGAGAAAATGTGGAGTGAATGCCAGATGCAGAATCGCCCATTGAGAGGGGTTGAACCCTGTGGTTTTAAAAAGGGGATTAACAGATAGGAAAATTTGCCTGCTTAAGCCTCTTATAGTATCCTGAAGGAGGGGGTTTGGGCCCAGGGAAATTTCCCAATGCTCTATTTCTCCAACTTGTCCATGCCTAAATTGCACTTACACATGTGAATGCAGACACTTGGCCTTGCATTGCGGAATGGGCATGTCATGAAGCTGCAGCTTTTTAAATGAACCGTGCAGGTCTGCTCGGTGGCAGTGGAGAGAAATTATTAACTAACCAATTTTATAATATACAGAGGCTATCTGGGTGCCTAAGGGGAAAGAGGTCTGTAATTGACCAATATCAGATAAATTAAATTATGAAAATTAGGATTTCAGACGCCAAAGACAGGCTGAAGGAGAAAAGCCTTTCGCTTTTATGAATCTCTTCCCTTTTTTCATCTTTCTCCCCTTAAATCCTCTCATTTTGCTAATGATGTTTGTTGTATGTCCATCCTTAAGGTCATTGGTAATGTGTCCCATGCTGAGAATTATGACTATCAGCAAGAAATGAGAAATTAATTTGCTTTAAATGATACCAGAACATTATCAGGAGACCGGCTGCATTCCAGCCACCAAAATGACACCTAATGAAGAGTTTAATTCTGTCATTAAGGTTACGCGGGATTTGCTGCACCGTTCGGCTTGAAAACCAGCCACTGTGTTGCAAGAAGGGGAAACCATACACATGAAAGTGATGAATTAAGGGGTGATGTGCTGAACTGAAATATGACAATCTGGAGTGTTGTTTTTTTTTTAAAGACACTTCTTCAAACTAGAGGTCTGGGGAAGTTAGACCCTTAAATTCTCCCGCATTTCCTAGTGTGCTGCCCCAAGATCTTGGACATCAACAGAAACTCTGCAAGGTATGTTCAACCTTCTTGCATTTAGGAACCATGGCATAAATGGGACATATGTCCAAATGCAGATACTGTTTGTTGCTTTTAATGGGATGCATATCTAGATGCATGGAAGGAAGGCAAGCATGGTATAGCCCAGTCTCAGATTTTGGAAGGTAAGCAGGGTTGATACTCAGATGGGAGACCAGCAAAGAAGGTTCTGCAGAAGAAGGCAATGGCGAACCACCTCTGCTTAATTCCTTACCTTGAGAGCCCCTTGCTGGGGTCACCATAAGTTGGTTGCAACTTGACAGCACATGCATATGCAGGGCTATTTTGGGGCAGGAACGCACAGGAACGGAGTTCCGGCTGACTCCCAAGTTGGCCACACCCAGCAGGAACTCATTGGCATAATAGGCCACACCCAACAGCAGGAACTCATTAGGATTGGCTACATTAGGGGTGTGTGGCCTAACACGCAAAGGAGTTCCTACTACAAAAAAGCCCTGGGTTTCGACAACAAACAAGGTAAACAGAATAAGAAGCAAAAGGTGGGTGTGGCTGAATGACCACACTTCTGGTAACATGGGAATGCGGCCTAATATGCTAATGAGTTTCTGCTGCTGGGTGTGGCCTATTATGCTAATGAGTTCCTGCTGGACCTTTTCCTACAAAAAAATCCCTGTGCATATGCATATCTAGATGCAAATGTGGAG
>NW_015173785.1:99486-109922 GCF_001447785.1 Gekko japonicus
ATCAAGGTGATCCACATGGAGATGTTGCTGCTTTCTTTTTCCCCCCCATGAAAAGCAGAATTGGACATGCATCCTCTTTCTTACATTTCCCGCCATCTTGTCAAAGAGTTTGTACATCCAACAGCTGATAACATTTTTTACCCCTGATGGAGAGTACATCAGTAGAACTGAATGGGGCCCGAGGAGTACAGGATTATTGTCCTTTTTTTGTCATCTAGTCACAGCCAATTTATGACAACCCCAAAGGGTTTTCAAGACAAGAAACAGAGAAGAAGAAGAAGAAGAAGAAGAAGAAGAAGAAGAAGAGGAGAAGAAGAAGAAGAAGAAGAAGAAGAAGAAGAAGAAGAAGAGATTGGATTACACAAATATTTAACCACAATGTGCTGGTGGCTGTTAAATTAATATAGATGGTATATTGCCAGAGTAAATTTCCACTGCCCAGATGTTCCACAATGTTTCTGCTCATAATCAGTTAGATGTTAAAACCACAGACCAAGCTCTGCAGTAACGGCCTGCAGTAGCGGCAGCCCCTACTTAAATGCCTGGCGGAAGAGCTCCGTCTTACAGGCCCCGCGGAACTGCAAAAGGTCCCGCAGGGCCCCGATCTCCTCCAGGAGCTCGTTCCACCAGGTAGGGGCCAGGTTTATTGTCCACACCAGAGGGAATATGATATCTTCATCAGAACAGAAGCTTGCTAGATTAGTCGAGCATCCTGGCTTAGGCCATGGGTTAGATCTAACCTGCTTTACTCCTGGAGAAAAAGGAAGGAGAGTGTCCCCTTTGACAACCCAAAAAGGCTTTGTCAGGGATCATGGGACATGCACGGAGAACAGCCAAGTGAGATGGGGGGGGGGGCTGTGGGATGAGAGAAAGCGGCTGAGATGGAGTGAAAGCCTGGGTTGATCCAATGCCATGAGCTGAAATAATTTGCTTTCAAATTGTCCTGAAGTTCTGATAGGAAATGTTATCCAAATGTTCTCTCTTTGTTACCCACATCTGAAGAGAAGAGAGAAGAGATTGGATTTAAACACACCTTTCACTACCCGAAGGAGTCTCGGAGCAGTTTACAATCTCCTTTCCCTTTCCCTCCCCACCACAGACACCCTGTGAGGTAGGTGGGGCTGAGAGAGCTCTTTTGAGAACTGCTCTTGAGAGATCAGCTCTGAGAGAACTTGTAACTGACCCAAGGTCACACCAGCAGCTGCATGTGGAGGAGTAGGGAATCAAACCTGGTTCTCCCAGATTAGAGCCTGTGCTCCTAACCATTACACCAAACTGTCTATATCCTCTGTCTCAATATCTGAGAGTTGCTATGGGCTGAATTTGATATCCGACATGCTGCAGTGTTTAATATTTGGCAGCAACCTGCTGATGAGATTTTGTATTTGATGTCTGCCAAAACAATCAGGACAAACTTGGAATTTGAAATTCAAATTCGGACTTCGAATGTGAAATTTCCACATTTGAAAGTTAGGCGGCAAAGGTTGGAAAGTAATTGAATTTTCAGTATTGGAAATCATTCTTCTCAACTCTACTGAGGACCAATAAGCCCAATGTATAGATGATAGGCAAAATGGTATGGCGTAGTGAATAAAGATTTGGACTTTGACCAGGCAGAGCAGCATTGGACAAGCGGAGACAAAGCAAGGGAAGACCATAGAGGCAAGAGATGGGCCGAGGTGGATTTCCACTGCCTACTTCTGTGTAGCAACCGTGGACATTCTTGGTGGTCTACTATCCACGTACTAAGCAGGGTCAACCCTGCTTAGCTGCCAAGATCTGACAAGATCTGGCTAGATTGTATTCAGGATGTGAACATTCTCCCCCCACCCACCCCCATTTTGCCTCTGTGTTGCAATCCAGGACTTCCTTGGTGGTCTCCCATCCAAGTATCAACCACAGTTGTCTCTGCTTAGCTTGCGGGATCTAATGAAACTGGGCTAGTCTGGGCTATTCAGGTCAGGTTTATTGTCCACACCAGGGGGAATGTGATATCTTCATCAGAACAGAAGCTTGCTAGATTAGTCGAGCATCCTGGCTTAGGCCATGGGTTAGATCTAACCTGCTTTACTCCTGGAGAAAAAGGAAGGAGAGTGTCCCCTTTGACCCCCCAAAAAGGCTGTGTCAGGGATCATGGGACCTGCATAGAGAACAGCCAAGTGAGATGGTGGCTGTGGGATGAGAGAAAGCGGCTGAGATTGAGTGAAAGCCTGGGTCGATCCAATGCCACAAGCTGAAATAATTTGCTCTCAAATGTACAGAGGTTTTGTCCTGAAGTTCTGATAGGAAACGTTATCCAAATGTTCTCTCTTTGTTACCCACATCTGAAGAGAAGAGAGAAGAGATTAGATTTAAACCCACCCTTCACTACCCGAAGGAGTCTCAGAGCAGTTTACAATCTCCTTTCCCACCCCCTCCCCACAACAGACGCCCTGTGAGGCAGGTGGGGCTGAGAGAGCTCTCTTGAGAACTGCTCTTGAGAGGACAGCTCTGAGAGAACTTGTAACTGACCCAAGGTGACACCAGGAGCTGCATGTGGAGGCGTGGGAAATCAAACTGGGTTCTCCCAGATTAGAGCCTGTGCTCCTAGCCATTACACCAAACTGTCTATATCCTCTGTCTCAATATCTGGGCTGAATTTGATATCCGACATGCTGCAGTGTTTAATATTTGGCAGCAACCTGCTGATGAGATTTTGTATTTGATGTCTGCCAAAACAATCAGGACAAACTTGGAATTCGAAATTCAAATTCGGACTTTGAATGTGAAATGTCCACATTTGAAAGTTAGGCGGCAAAGGTGGGAAAGTCATTGAATTTTCAGTATTGGAAATTATTCTTCTCAACTCTACTGAGGACCAATAAGCCCAATGTATAGATGATAGGAAAAATGGTATGGTGTAGTGAATAAAGATTTGGACGTTGACCAGGCAGAGCAGCATTGGACAAGCGGAGACAAAGCAAGGGAAGACCATAGAGGCAAGAGATGGGCCAAGGTGGATTTCCACTGCCTACTTCTGTGTAGCAACCGTGGACATTCTTGGTGGTCTACTATCCACGTACTAAGCAGGGCCAACCCTGCTTAGCTGCCAAGATCTGACAAGATCTGGCTAGATTGTATTCAGGATGTGAACATTCTCCCCCCACCCACCCCCATTTCTGGGAATTCTATCTAGAGACAAGCATTTGTAGACTTTGAGGAAGCACCATCTCCAGAGTAGAAAAAGAAGGGTACTCCTTTCTACCTCTCCTGCCCTGGGGAAATGTCAATCCTGCCTCCAAGCTCAGTGGCATACTCTTCATGGCTTTGAGAGTAAATCCAGGCACATCAAATCTTGCTGTGAACTCTCTATCTCTCCCCAACCAAAACAGACATGGAGCCTCCAAGGCAGCCCCACTGGAATCTATGAGACTTACAGTCAGGGGTCATTTCGTAGAAAAAGAGGTGCGGGAGCTCATTAGCACAACTCATTAGCATAACTTATTTGCATATGCCACACCCCCTGACATCACCGGAAGTGTGTCAGAAGGCAACACCCACCACTCAGGCTTCACTGGACTGTTTTGGATTGCTAGCTAGAGGGGGAGGGGGATGTGCAGATCTGTCCTCGCAGAGGAGGGAGAGCTTGTACCTGAATAAAACTTGGTCTTAAAGGTGCCACTGGACTGTGGAGCTCTTCAACTTACCTGGCTGTTTCTTGCTCTGACTGAGGGCTGCTGGGAGCAGGGGGTGGGGCTTGTTGCATGTGCCCGCCCCCTGGGCTCTTTACTGCCGGAGCTCCGCTCCTGTGCGCTCCTGCAGGAAATGACCCCTGCTTACAGTGCAAACACGTTTACTTGAGAGATAGACAGCGTAGTGGTTAGAGTGCTGGACTCTGATCTAGGAGGAGACACAGGTTCAAGCCCCTACTCTGCCATGGAAGCCCACTGGAGCGATCTTGGTCTAGCCACACTTTCTCAGCCTAACTTACCTCACAGGAAGGGTGGATTAAAAATCTGACAGAGATTCCACTGAATTCAGTGGGACTTACTAACAGATTACAGCTTTAAGCGCATGACTTTGGGATAGATTCCTACTGAAACCAGTGGGACTTACACATGCCTAACTTCCTCTGGGTTGCCTGTAGGTCATAGTCCAACTTTGGTGCTTCTTCTTTTTCCATCAGAAACATGTAAAACCTTCTGTTACTGAGAGCCGGATCATCAGTCCATTTAGCGCATTATTGTCTACTCCAGTGGCACTCAGTGGCTCAGCAGCCACATGTGGCGCTTTGACATGACACTTGTGTCTCTTCTGAGCACTGTCAGTTCCCATGCATGTTTTATTCTGCTGGTCCATAATCGTAACAAATGATCGATTGATTGAGCACTGTTGTGTGGCACCTGCCCGTGTTTCAGGAAAGTGGGCAAGGACCTTGCGTGGTATGGCTTGTGGCTGGCAGGGGATTTCCACCTTGAAACAGCCAATGCTGGAGAAATGGGTAAGCTGTGACTCTCCCTCAGATGCAGACCTAGGGTTGCCGGGTCCCCCCGGCACCATGGGGGATCCCCCGGTTTCCGGCTCTCTCCCCCGGCACTGGCCAGCTGGCTGGCGGGGGAGACTTACCGTTACCGCCCCAAATGCAAGATGCCTACATCACCCAGAAGTGATGTAGGCATATCAGTGACATCGTTGGCGACACTCTGTTTTTTGGGCAAAACTCTATGGTAGAACTAGCTTCAAATCATAGAGTTATGCCCCAAAACCAGAGCGTTGCCCCTAATGTCACTGACTTGCCTACATCACTTCCGGGTGATGTAGGCACGGCGCGTTTCTTCCCTCCTCTCTCCCGGAGCAAGTCCCCTGCTGGATTGTCTTTCAGACCTGGCAAACCTATGCAGGCCCCCTGCCTGGAATGGAAGTAAACCTCGCTCTTGTGGATGATCTTAATTGGAAGCTGTGGAGCGAGTACCATCGGTGAACTCTGACTGGCAGTCGCTCGCCAGGGTCTTGGGGGAAGAAAGGACTTTCCTAAGAACTTCTACTTGAGAACTTTTTAAAGTGGAGTTTGAATCTAGGATATTCCTCATGCAAATCATACGCTTGGTATGAGAGCCAGTACGGTGTAGCTGGTAAGAGTTTGAACTTAGCCCAGGCAGAGCAGCACTGGGCACGTTAGCATCGTTTTTCCTCGATGGATTGTTCCATATGCACTGAATGTTTCTCTCTCCGTGTGTGAAACCCACATTCACGCAGTCCTGCGAAATCACGAGAATTCCCCCTTTCGGTTTCCAACTCGAAAAAAGAGCAAAAAATATAAGAAGAACTATCATGAACTTTCAGAGATGCGTTGTTTACTTACAGTGTCTGGGAAGAGGTTCTCTATGTATGTCAAAAAAACCCCAAAGGTGTTTACCCTTCATGGTTGCGAACGTTACTATACCGTGAATCTGTCAGAGCCCGTATTTTAATGCGTGCGTATGTTTTATCCTTCTTTGTCTTTCTCCCAATGAAAATTACCCCGGCACTGATCTCAATGTTAATGTATTCCTGCTTACATTTGACTTCGGAATATGTTATGGCTAATTATCATTACACAGGACGAGAGATCAGAGCCCCGAGTGAGGGGCACGGTACCAGAACAAAAGGGGGCTGGGTCCACGGTTTGGCATCCGGCCCAAACATGGTAATCAAGCGTCTTGGAACGGGTGGAGTGAGTCTCATTTTTTGTTGTGATCGTGAGTTAAAAAGAAAAGAACGAAATTTGGGACGGGAGAAGGGCACGGACGGCAAGGGTGAGGGTCAGGAGGGATGAAGTTTCCCCTTGAACATGATGTCAATATGTTGGCACGTCTCCTTTTATTAAGATGCCATCCAACAGATAACAAGTCCTGCTGTGTTTTACCAACATAAAAAATTAGACTAGAGACCGAGGAGCGGCAGGCGGCTTTTGGCACCAAGAAATAATCACACTTGATGTGGAAAGCAAAGTAAAAGGAGCCATCTGCTCGCTGCAGGAGGACGTGAAAAATCACATTAACATATTGTCACTAACATCATGAAATACACAGTTAATAATAAATTTAGTTATCATGGCAAGCTGCATCGGGCACTTCCTTCGCAGAAGTCGAGGGAGGAAGATGTGCTTGCTTATGGCCCCTTCTCAAGGATCTTTATATATATTTTTTTTCTTTGAAAGCTTCAACGGTGCCATTTGTTACCACGTCTGTGAGTTGACAAGTTCCCTCCTCTGCTCGGAGACCTACTGGCGATGCAGTTTTGGAGCCCCCCTCTTCTCCTCCCTGCCCTTTAATCCGAAGTGCTTTGCGTCCTACTGCCTCCCTGACTGGTAGTCAATCGAGCACAATGAAATAGGAGAGAGAGAAGGAAATACGGGACTGGAGTGAAGCGGAAGCAAAATGTGGGTAAAAGATTCATGTCCGGATTCCCCTAGCTCAGATCTGCCTGCCAAAACTCTTAAATCTGGGAAGCTGTTGTATACCAGGTCATCCAAACAACAAGGGAAAAAGACTAGTGTCACAGGAGTCCCAAATATACAAATTCCACTTGTAGAAAACACCATCAAAGATTGCCAAAACAATATATTAAACAATTATAAAGTTGGTGTCACAACAACAACATTAATGCATACTGTAACCAGGGGTCATTTCGTAGAAAAAGAGCTGCAGGAGCTCATTAGCATGCAGTATGCTAATGAGCTACTAGGCTATTAGCATAATAGCTCATTAGCATATGCAACACCCCCTGACATCACCGGAAGTGATGTCAGAAGGGGAAGCAAAAGGGAGGGAGGCATCTTCAAAAGCCTACCCTTCACTTCCCCAGCGGGGGGGGGGAGCGAAGAGAGAAGGGGTTTAAAGTTTAAACCCCTTCTCACTAGAGTTGGGCCACAGAAGGAGGAAAGAGGGAAGGAAAGAGAGAGAGAGTAGAGAGAAGGAACAAAGGAAGGAAAGAGGGAAAGAAAGAGAAGGAAAGAAGGAAGGAAAGAGAAAAAGAAAGAGAAGGAAAGGAGGGAAAGAAAGAGAGAAGGAGGGAAAGAAAGAAAGACCGAGAAAAGAAGAAGGAGGGGAAAAGGGAAAGGAGATGGGGAGGAGAGGGAAGGCTCTCCCACCCCCCGTTCCCCCAATCAAGCCTCCGCCACCACCCCCGCGGATCCCTCACACCCCGGGAGGTGGCAGGGGGCCTCTTCTGGCCTTCCCCTGGGCCACAGCACTCCAGCGCGGGCCCTGTAGAATCAGCGACGGACCTCCTCGGGTCTCCCCGGGGCCACAGCACTCTGGCATGGGCCCCGGGAAGGTGGCGATGGGCCTCCTCGGGCCTCCCCAGTGCTCTGGCGCTGCAGTGCTCTGGCGCAGGCCCCAGGAAGGAGGCAACAGGCCTTCTCGAGCCTCCCTTGGGCTGCAGCACTCCAGCGCGGGCCCTGGGAGGCTCGTGACAGGCCGTAGCATGGGGAGCTGGGGGCAGGGCTTGCTGCCACCGCCATTTTGTCAGGTCCTGGGCTCCCAGAGCAGCGCTCCGGTGTGCTCCGGCCCCAAAAGACCCCTGACTGTAACTATAATAAACGAAGCACAGACTGATAGAACAAAGCGCTTGAGCGTATCAAAGTATATTATAACATACAACAATATTAAAGCAGATACTAATACACAAAAGAATGGTGAGTTTCAGGTGAAGGTGAACTTCTATCAAAATGCAAGTGAATCCGACAAAAACCGACATGGACTTTATGTCTTATCTTCAAAGGAGGAAATATTGTATCTTATGCCTTATTAGAGTTACAGTATGTATTGATGCTGTTGTTGTGACACCACCTACTTTATAATTGTTTAATATGTTGTTTTGGTGATGTTTGGGTCCGGTCACATGCAGAATTAGCCGTGCAATAGGGACAAATGCCAGGTGGATTTCACGGGCACTATCACATGGGAACGTCTGGCAAATGTCCTGCACCTGTCGGCAACCCATATTGCCCTGCCGAAGATGCGGAGTAAAAAGATACCTGGGAAAGTGCAGTATTTTCCGGAAAACTCAGGGCACGGGCGGGCGTCAGATCGTGGAAGCACTGGTATCCCGTCGCATCCGGCACCTTTCTGCGTCCTGTCTCACACCAGATGTTTTTTTAAAGCCTCCGTGGATTCACTTCCGTGGTCATGCACATGCGGGAACTCCAGTTTTTTTAAAAAACGGGCATCTGACCGGGAAGTGGCGGCTTGCAATCTCTCCATGTGTGATCGTGCCATGCCGCTTCTTTCTCCCCCCTTCTTTGCCACACTTCACCATCAACGTGTGATTGGCGGCTGACGGCCTGAGCACGGAGCCTCGGAGAAACGTCTGATCGAGCTACTGCACTTCATTTTGCTCCGGGGCAAAAGGCCTCACTTCCCCCCCGGATTATCTCGCTCATGTGACCGGGACCTTTGATGGTGTTTCCTACGAGTGGAATTTGTATATTTGGTATACCAGGTCAGGGTGGCTGGTTGGGGTGAATATTGCCAGCTCCAGGGTCTCAGGTGGGCATCGATCACATCATTTACTCCCTGATCCTTTTAACTAGACATAGCAGAGACTGAATCAGGGACTTTCCATGTGCAAATCAGACACCGAGCAGCAGTCATGCCCACCTCCCGATTTGTATTCTGCTCACTTCTATTCATCTGGTACATTTTTATCCCGCTGTTCCTCCAAGGAACTCAGAACAGTAAAAAGATAGTCCCCCCTTTGCCATTTTAGCTTCACAACAAGCCTGTGAAGCAGGCTAGCCGGAAAGACTGGTCTAAAATCACCAAATGATTTTGATGGCCAAGTGGTGATTTGAACCACTGATTGGATCCAAGCCCAACTTGCTAGCCACTATAGCACAACTGCAATGGTGTGTGTGGGGGCCACAACTTAATTCCTTGCCCACATGGCTATTATGGAAGAAGAAGAAGAAGAAGAAGAAGAAGAAGAAGAAGAAGAAGAAGAGTTGGATTTATACCCCACCTTTCACTACCCAAAGGAGTCTCAGAGCGGCTTACAAACTCCTTTCCCTTCCCCTCTCCTCAATAGACACCCTGTGAGGTAAAAGAAGAAGAGATTGGATTTATACCCCGCCCTTCACTACCCAGAGGAGTCTCAAAGCGGCTTAGACACCCTGTGAAGTAAAAGAAAAAGAAGAAGAGATTGGATTTATACCCCGCCTTTCACTACCCAAAGGAGTCTCAGAGTGGCTTACAAACTCCTTTCCCTCCCCCTCCCCACAACAGACACCCTGTGAGGTAGGTGGGGCTGAGAGAGCGCTTTCGAGAATTGCTCTTCAGAGAACAGCTCTGAAAGAACTGTAACAGACACAAGGTCACGCCAGCAGCTGCATGTGGAGGAGTGGGGAATCAAACCCGGTTCTCGCCACGCTCCTAACCACTACACCACACTGGATCTAGATTTTGTTGAGTGGAGGGGAGCAAATGTAAGATGTAGTACTATTATTGAATTTAGTGAGCTGATCAATAATCTTGTCTTGATTTTCCTCAAGGAAAGAGAAAAGGCAATCTTGCATTGCTCTGAGGAGGGGAATTTCTTTTTCTGAAATTCATCTTTAGATACAGCCATTAATTGCTTTTTTGGATTTTTTCCCCTTTTTTTTAAAAAAAGAACATTTCTGTTTCATTCCTCTTCAATTTCCCATTGAAGAGAAAGAAGTGCACCCTTTTACCACTTCAGCCCTTGCCGTTGTTTTATGTTGTACACCATCAGGTGGCGCTGTGGCAGGATACTAGGAAGGTTTGTGAAGACATTTCCTGCCTCTGAGCATCCTACAGGGTGGGATTCTGAAATTCTGCAGAACCACCCTTCCTGCCTCTTTGCTCTTTGGAAGTCTCTTTGATCCAAATGGAACTGATTAGAAATAGACTCCCATTTCCTTTAAAAAAGAGAGAGAAAGAAAGAAACAGAGTGTTGGGTTTCAGGAAGAAAATGGATAAAACAGAATTAAGGGAATTCCTCTGAAAAATGCTAAATCAATCCCCAAAGGCACCTATACAGGGAGGGGCTAATAGAACCCCCTCTGCCTTTCCCTTCAGCATATGTGCACTTCAGTCAATGCTCTCTCTTTTTTTAACCTCAACATGAGTGATGGGAGGTCTCCCTAAAAAACAACAACTAGGACCACAATCTTAACACTTTCTTTTTCGTTTGGTGTAGTGGTTAAGTGTGCGGACTCTAATCTGGGAGAACCGGGTTTGATTCCCCACTCCTCCACTTGCACCTGCTGGATGACCTTGGGCAAGCCATAGATCTGTCAGAGCTGTTCTCTCAAGGACAGTTCTGGGAAGAGCTCTCTCAGCCCCACCTACCTCACAGGGTGTCTGTTGTGGGAAGGGGAAGGGAAAGGAGTCTGTAAGCCACTCTGAGTGAAGGGCAGGGTATAAATCCAATCTCCTCCTCCTCCTCCTCCTCCT
>NW_015173785.1:110434-116111 GCF_001447785.1 Gekko japonicus
TCCTCCTCCTCCTCCTCCTCCTCCTCCTCTTCTTCTTCTTCTTCTTCTTCTTCTTCTTCTTCTTCTTCTTCTTCTTCTTCTTCTTCTTCTTCTTCTTCTTCTTCTTCTTCTTCTTCTTCTTCTTCCCTTTCTGATTGCCCACCAAAACCAGCCTTGTGTGTCATGAATGAATGAAAGAAATGCTGCGTTTCTTTGTTAGTTATTTATTGACTTTACAGTCCACCTTTCTCATTCAAACTCAAGGTTCATTACCGAATATAAAACAGGGTAATCAAACAGCATAAGACAACCGATGAACCATGCCATAGGACTAAGATCCCAGAATTAGACAGCAACGCAAACAACAAACTATCTAAGGCAAGGTATATGATAATACAGGGAGTGGATCACAAGGTATAAGGTGGGGCCTGGATTTCTCCCAAAATTACAATTGGACTCCAGACAACAGGAGATCAGTTCACTTGGATGAAAGGGCATCTTGGGAGGGTGGTCTTTTACATCCCTGCCAGACTCTATAGGTGGAACACTATGTCTGGCACAGTGTTGTTCTGTGTTTTTGGTGCTTGGGGGGCAACAGTGGAAGGGCTTCTGGAGTTCTGGCCCTGCTGGTGGACCTCCTGATGACACCTGGGTTTTGGCCACTGTGTGATGCAGAGTGTTGGACTGGATGGGCCCTTGGCCTAATCCAACATGGCTTTTCTGATGCTCTTATGTTCTTAAGGTGCTACTGGACTTGCATCTAGCTGTTCTACTGTAGAACGGCATGGCTGCTAGGGTTGACAGCTCTGGATTGGGAAATACATGGAGATTTTGGGGGTGCAGCCTGAGGAAGGTGGGGTTTGGGGTGGGGAGGGACTATGCCATAGAGATACAATGCCATACATTCCACCTTTCAAAGCAGCCATGTTGCCACCACCTGGAAGTTAGCAACCATAACAGCTACCAAAATTTTAGGGCTATTTCATGTTATGACGTCCCCATCCTCTTGCCTCCCTCAGAGGCAATATTTCCCCTGTGTTTTTCTTTCCCTTTTGTGACTGAGCCACCCTAGTTGTTTGCATTCTTCTTTCCCGAAGAAGTCTGGCTGTCCCACCCTGTCACAGTATAATATTTTGGCTGTTTGCTCAGGGAAGGAATGGGACCCCCCTATAATTTATATGACTTAAATGGCACTCAAGAAGTTTTTATATTACAAAATAAAAAATATTTTATTCAACAAAGAGGGGAAAGGTCAGGGGAGACCAGGGGTAAAATTTCTGAGGTAACACAATATAGATAACTCTGAGATAAAATCAGTACACACACAGACTTTAGTTCTTATGTTTCAGGCTAAAGGGTGTTTCTTAAGCTTTTCACAGTGACTTTAATCTTTGTGTCGAGAGGCTTTTGTTCCAGTTTTTCCCCCCCCAACCACTTCAGTACACTTTCTTTGAGTATTCTCTGATTTGTTTGGTTTCCAGAAGGCTGGTGCACTCTCTCCAGTACTGAAACCCCTTCTCTTGAAATACCAGTGTTAAGTTGCTCGCTTAACAAAGTAGTCGGAGAGTGATTCAGCAAAGATTCAGCTTTATTCATCAACCTGAACACAACTCCAACACGGATCAACATCTGATAGCCAGAACAGCTTTTACATTGCAGCTGTCTTGCTTTTAAACTCTCCCGGCTAATGCAGCCACGCCTACTGTACATTTACCAACCAATAAAGTTGTATGCATAAGGACCAATCACGGATGTTCCTGCTCAGGGAGCTTACTGACAAGTGATTGGTTGATTCTTCCTGGGCTATCAATGCGATTGGATGAATTTGGATCCTAGCCCAGGACGAAGCTTAACATAGCATTTCAATTAGATGTTTTCATCACACATTATGCATTCAATGGCAGCTTATTGAATACATTACAACCAGTATTCAGCTTGAGTTTTTAACCGACTCGTAAGGCCTCTAAGGGCAGTTTCTAACCACACCAGACCAGAGATCTCTGCACTCTTCAGAGCTAACTCCCTTTTGACTGGGTAGGGAAATTCTCCTCTCACTAGAAGAAGAAGAGATTGGATTTATACCCCGCCCTTCACTACCCAAAGGTGTCTCAGAGCAGCTTACAAACTCCTTTCCCTCCCCCTCCCCACAACAGACACCCTGTGAGGTAGGTGGGGCTGAGAGAGCTCAACAGAAATGGCTCTTTTTTCAAGAACAGGTCTTATCAGAACTACGACTTGCCCAAGGTAATCCAGCTAGGTGCCCTAGAAGATGGGCGGTATATAAATCCAAATCTATCCCCCTTTCTCGGCCCGAATGGGAGTATTTGCCTACTTCCCTAACTTCCTTGCCAACTTTCTCCTAGTTCTCCCATCTGTGTTAAACTGCTCTCAGTCAGGGCTGAAATCCGAAACTGTCAGTACTTGACTCTTCTCAGCTGGGGCTGAAATCAGACTGAATCCTCCTCAGCATCCAGTCCAGAAGTCTTTCTCTGCTCAGCTGATGCTAACCAATCAGATCTCTTGGAACAGGCTGTCACTCAAGGCTCTCTGGCTCTGTGAAGAATTAACCCTTCACAGTCCTTTAGCTGGTTGCACAGCACTTCTAAGCTTTTTAAAAGTGCATCGCACATGTTTTTCACACCTGTCCTCAACACCAACAAGCTGCTGTTTCAACACCAGTTTTCAAGCTGATTCACCACAGGCATCCCAGCTCATCAGGGACCACATAGTGGTCTTGATGATGTCATTGTGCCATGCAGCCAATCAGATTTGGTTGTGTGACAGTTTGTATTTCATTATCACCATTAACAACATTTATTAAAACTGAAGATCAGCCAAGCAGTTTACCATCACAGTTTACATACAAATATAAAATTACTATACGAGGATCAAAATTTATATCCTTAGCAGTATAACTGATTATAGATTAAAAGTTATTAAAAGGTGTGGAATATCTGCTTGCTTATGGCCAAAGCCTCAGCACATAATTTGGCCACTTTAGAGGTGGTCTCCTTAGATCGGTCACCAACAAGGAGATACATGTAGAATTTATCTGGTCTTGACGATGAGTTTGCATTGTGATTGTGAAAGTTTAGACTCAAAATAACAAATGTAAATATTTTCTTGGCATTCATGACTTGGATTTTGGCAGGCTTCACATATGAACTCTCATAGGCAGCTAAGTGATTATCATTTCAAGTTATTCACCCGATGCTACAAGGTAAAAAACCCAACACACATTACATTTCAGATACCAAATACTATCTAATACTGTAGCATGTGATTCATCAAAAATGGCAAAGTATACTTTTACTAAGGAGCTGCGGTGGCTCAAGTGGTCAAGACGCTGAACTGCAGGCTGTGGAAGGTCAGTAGTTCAGCAGTTCGAGACCCGAGTGTGCCGCATGATGGAGTGAGCTCCCGTCTCTAGTTCCATCTCCTGCCAACCTAGCAGTTCGAAGGCAAGACATTGCAAGTAGATAAATAGGTACCACTTCGGTGGGAAGGTAACAGCGTTCCGTGCGCCTTGGTATTTAGTCATGCCGGCCACATGACCACAGAAACATCTTCGGACAGCGCTGGCTCTTTGGCTTTGAAACAGAGATGAGCACCGCAACCCTAGAGTCGGACTCGACTGGCTTTCAAGCAAGGGAACCTTTACCTTTACTATACTTTTACTGGCAGTTCCTCCCTCCACTGTTTTCTGGGCTTTGGAAGCTTGATCAATATGGGCAGTGCTGTTAGTCTGTCAGTAGCAGCAGGAAAGAACAAGAGTCCCATAGCACCTGAAAGACTAACAATATTTGTGTCAGGGGAGGAGCTTTTGTGAGTCACTGCTCACTTCTTCATTTAGATCAAGGTGGGTAGCCGTGCTAGTCTGTCTGCAGCAGTAGAAAAGAGGAAGAGTCCAGGAGCACCTGAAAGACTAACAAAATTTGTGGCGGCGGGGGGGGGGGAGCTTTTGTGAGTCATTGCTCACTTCTTGAGCTATAGCTAGAAGTTTTGGAAGCTTATGGGTAATGATGGGCCAACTCCCTCTTCTCAGCTGGTCCAGTGTTTAGGAGCTTTTTCAAGAACTCTTGGAGGAAAAAAAGATTCCCCGTGGCTGTACTTTCCTGGTTATGGGTGGTGGAACGGGTCATCAAGTTGCAGAGGACTTATGGTGACCCTGCAGGGTTTTCAAGTCAAGAGAGCTACAGAGGTGGTTTGCCATTGCCTGCCTCTGTGTAGCAAACCTGGACTTCCTTGGTGGTCTCCCATCCAAGTATGAACCAGGTCTGATCCTGCTTAGCTTTCGAGATCTGATGAGTTTGGGTTAGCCCATGCTATCCAACACTGGAGTGTGTGTTTTATTATTTTCAACTGCCCTTCAAATTTTAGGACTTTTTGGGTCAGGTTTTAGGCACTAAACATAGCAGACCAAGCATTGCCGAAGCCCCCAAAGGTGTTTGTAAAGGCTCTGACCATTTACTGAGCTATTAGTCCACAGGGAATAAGTTTTTGGATGATGAAGAAGAAGACAAAGAAGGAGAGTTGGTTTTATCCCCCACCCTTCACTACCCAAGGGAGTCACGGAGTGGCTTACAATGACCTTTCCTTCCTCTCCCCACAACAGGCACCCTGTGAGGCAAGTAGGGATGAGAGAGCTCTTTTGAGAACTGCTCATGAGAGAACAGCTCTGAGAGAGCTGTGACTTGACCCAAGGTCATCTAGCTGGCTTCATGTGGAAGTGTGGGGAATCAAACCCGGTTCTCCAGATTGGAGTTCTGCCACTCTTAACCACTATACTGAACTGGCTGTCAACAAGGAACAAGGACGCTATGTACTCTTGTGCTGAATCAAGTAGAAACATAGGCAGACTCATCGTCTTATGAGGTCTCTATGCCAGTCAAGGTGGAAGACAGGAAGGCCTGGTGGGATCTGGTCCATGGGGTCGCAAAGAGTCGGAGTCGACTGTGCGACTGAACAACAACAGCAAATGCCAGTCAGTGTTAGACCTGTCTTGCACACCACAGCTAGTCTTCATCAGCAGTGCACAGCCATTAGCACTGCTGGGTTTCTCCTAGGACACATTCCAAGGTCACAGTGGGCAATGGCAAAGGTCAGCACTGCCTATGTAAGGTGACCCTTAGATCATCCTCTGAATTACGGGGACAGATGCCTTACCGCATTCCAGCATTCTGCAGGACAAATGCAGAGGTTCCTCAGCAATGTGCAAGGTCTGAAAGCCACCCTGTGCTACAATATCATATATCAACACCATAATATTCTAATACCACTGTTATTCAAGTATTAAATACTGCAGAACAGGAATGGTCAGACTCTTTAGAAGGAAGTTGATTTCGGCTCTAGTAATAAACAGTTAAATGGCTGGGAGTCCTAACTATGAAACCCAAAGAACAAATTTTGAGTCCAGGGGCACCTTGAAGACCAACAAAGGTTTATTCGAGGTATGAGCTTTCCTGTGCACGCACACTTCTTCAGATACATTGGAATGGAGGAAGGTAAAAGTTCAAACACAGCTGCCCACCTGGAACTGTGAAAGCCACAGGCAGAGATCCCTTTATTCCAAAACAGGGGTGATTAGAAACTAGCAGGGGGTGACCGGCGGCTAGCAATCCTATAAACGTCTGAGATGTGCTCCGAGGTTTATTAAGCTGTGGTCTTTTAGGACTTTAACCCATGCTTTGAACTGAGT
>NW_015173785.1:116220-123621 GCF_001447785.1 Gekko japonicus
GAAATAAATTACCAGGAGGGGAATGTAGCCACCTGTTGCTACCAAATGTTCTACAGTACTGGGGCACCAACTTTGTACCTAGCGCCTCATTGCTTGAAGAAGTGGAGAAAGTAGCATGGTATGTTGTGGAGACGCATTGCCGGGATCCTACGTGTGGTTTACTCAGGAGTAAGTCCCAATTTTAAAAAAATCAGTTTTTCACAATTTATTTATTTAGGTCTTCAAATTTGTACCCCGCCCTCCCTGCCTAAGCCGGCTCAGGGTGGCGTACAACAATAAAACATAACAACATTCAAATATGAATGCCCCTATATAAATCAATGGTGAGACCTCATTTGGAATACTGTGTGCAGTTCTGGTCACCACACCTTAAAAAGGATATTATAGCTTTGGAAAAAGTGCAGAAAAGGGCAACTCGAATGATAAAAGGGTTGGAACACTTTCCCTATGAGGAAAGGTTAAAGTGCCTGGGGCTCTTTAGCTTGCAGAAACGACGACTGAGGGGTGACATGATTGAGGTTTATAAGATTATGCATAGGAAAGAGCAGGTAGAGAAAGAGGTACTTTTCTCCCTTTCTCACAATACAAGAACTCCTTGTGGGCACTCCATGAAATTGCTGAGCTGTCGGGTTAGAACGGATAGAAGGAAGTACTTCTTCACCCAAAGAGTGATTAACACTTGGAATTCACTGCCACAGGAAGTGGTGGCGGCTACAAGCATGGACGGCTTCAAAAGGGAATTAGATAAGCATATGGAGTAGAGGTCCATCAGTGGCTATTAGCTACAAGGTATAGATAGGGGCTCTGGGGCAAGTGATGCTCTGTCATCTTGGTGCTTGGGGGGGGTCAACAGTGGGAGGGCTTCTAATGTCCTGGCCCCACTGGTGGACCTCCTGATGGCACTGGTATTTCTGGCCACTGTGTGACAGAGCGTTGGACTGGATGGGCCTTTGGCCTGATTCAACATTGGCATCTCTTATGTTCTTATGTTCTTAAATATCATAAAACTTCTAAAACAATATCATTACAAATGGACACAAGGTATTTCCATCTCACGGTTACCAAGCGGGATGTACAGTACAGCAAGAGGCACAAAGCTGCATCCAGTAAATCCTATGTTGCAAGAATTAGTTGACATGCAACAGGTCAAGTCCAATGGATCTCTTTTGCTAACAGCGGTGCCCTCAACGGGAGCAAAGGGCCTTTCTCTCTCATGCATGAAACTACCTTATATGGAATTAATCCCTTTTGTCCATCAAGGTCAGCATTGTCTACTCAGACTGGTAGCAGCTCTCCAGGGTCTCAGGCAGAGGGGTCTTTTCACATCACCTCCTGTTGGGTCCTTTCTACTGGAGATGCCAGGGAATGAACCTGCAACTTTCTGCATGCCAAGCAGAGGCTTTCCCACAGCCCCTCCCTCTAAGGCCCTGAAACTCTTACATCAGAAGAATGTCGTATGCAACAGAGAAAGGTGCAACTGTTAGCAGAATAGATCTGTGGGATCCAAACTCAGTGTATCATTCTAGACAATAAATGTTCAAAGCATCACAGTGATTCAGGGGAAAAGGACAGAGGGAAACCAGACCCAGAGGACCCTGCCTCCCTGGCCTCCCTGAAGTCCTTGGTGCTTGGGGGGGGGTCAACAGTGGGATGGCTTCTAATGTCCTGGCCCCACTGGTGGACCTCCTGATGGCACTGGTATTTCTGGCCACTGTGTGATACAGAGTGTTGGACTGGATGGGCCTTTGGCCTGATCCAACATTGGCGTCTCTTATGTTCTTACGTTCTTATGTTCTTCTGAGCCTGCTTGTGATGTTGCCAACCTGAAGAACTTGGTGTCATCTGAAAACCTGGGCTAACTTACAAGTCACTCTTGATGTATGGACGTATGTAGGGACAACAACCCTGATCCTGATAAAAACATTCACTTAGAAATAAATGAAACACAGAGAGTGATTAAAATGTGGAATTTACTGCCAGAGCATTGGCCATAGGAATAAACAGCTTTAAAGGGTGATTAGATAGATTCATGGAGGATAAGTCTATCAATGGCTGAGGGGAATCTCTACATTTAGAGGCACTAATCCTCTGAATCCCAGAGCTAGGAGGTAACATCAGGGAAAGGCCTCAGCCACTATGCCCTGTTTTGGGCCTTCCACTGTGTGAGACAGGATGCTGGACTAGATGGACCACTGGTCTGATCCAGCAGGGATGTTCTTATGTTCTAATGACTAGATAGACCCTTCGTCTGATCCAGCAGGGATGTTCTTATTACACAGTTTCAGGTGTGTAACCATGCGGGTCTGCAGTAGAAGAGCAAGTATTTCAGTGCAGTAGCACCTTTAGGATTAACAAGATTTCCAGGATATAAGTTTTCAAAAGGAACTGGTTGGCCACTGTGTGAGACAGGATGCTGGACTAGATGGACCATTGGTCTGATCCAGCAGGGATGTTCTTATGTTCTAATGACTAGATGGACCCTTGGTCTGATCCAGCAGGGATGTTCTTATTACACAGTTTCAGGTGGGTAACAGTAGAAGAGCAAGTATTTCAGTGCAATAGCACCTTTAGGATTAACAAGATTTCCAGGATATAAGTTTTCAAAAGGAACTGGTTGGCCACTGTGTGAGACAGGATGCTGGACTAGATGGACCATTTCCTGAACCAACAGGGCTCTTCTTATATTCTGATGTTCTTATGAAACAATATCTGTCCTGGATTAGATCCTGGAAGGACCCCATTGCTCACAAACATCCTTGTATGGATACTGAGCCTAGCCGATCTCTCTGCAAGGGTCAAAATGCGTCGGTGCTCCTAGCCGGTACACGGAAATCAGAGGAAGGGAACATTAACATTCAGGTTCTCTCTCTCAAGCAGGGCTGCTCAGGAAGCGCTCGAATCCCTCTCCTAGCGCTTCTGCCAGACTTCTGCCACCAAACGGCAGGCGAGGATCTTCCGTCTCTATGAACCAGCAGGTCTTCTCTTCAGTGTCAGCCACCCGTGTGAGCCTGCAGGGGAATTGCAGGCCTCCCTCGGTCTCCGTGGGTCCATTAGCCGGTGTGATGAAAGGGAAGGAACTTGGAGTACTTCAGAGCAGTGAAGTTTTCTCTCTCCTGTCCCCTCAGGCTGATTACAGAGCCCATCTGCCATCGGTTTCCCCAAAAGCAAAAAGATCCTGTTTGGGGCCTCATGAAACAGCTAATAAATAAAGGGGGGGGGAGAGAGAGCTGTCAGACCTAAACAAGCAGAAAAGCGTAAGAGTCTAGTAGCACCTTAAAGGCTGACAAGATTTGTGGCAGGGGATGAGCTTTCCTTTTGATACTGTCCATATCATATCACACGCTAGCAAGGTCATGCTCAAGATCCTACAAACTAGGCTTCAACAGTACGTGGATAGAGAACTGCCAGAAGTACAAGCTGGGTTTCGAAGAGGTAGAGGAACTAGAGATCAAATTGCCAACATTCGCTGGATTATGGAGAAAGCAAGAGAGTACCAGAAAAATATCTACTTCTGCTTCATTGACTATGCTAAAGCCTTTGACTGTGTGGATCACAACAAACTATGGCAGGTCCTTAAAGAGATGGGAGTACCAGACCACCTCACATGTCTCTTGAGAAACCTGTATAAGGGCCAAGAAGCAACAGTTAGAACCGGATATGGAACAACTGATTGGTTCAGCATAGGAAAAGGAGTACAACAAGGATGTATATTGTCACCTTGCTTATTTAATATATATGCAGAGTACATCATGCGAAATGCTGGCCTAGATGAATCACAAGCGGGAATTAAGATTGCTGGGGAAAAGATCAACAACCTCAGATATGCAGATGATACCACTCTAATGGCTGAAAGTGAAAAGGATCTAAAGAGCCTCTTGCTCAGAGTAAAAGAGGAGAGCGCAAAAGTGGGCTTGAAGCTCAACATCAAAAAAACTAAGATCATGGCATCCGGCCCCATCACTCCTTGGCAAATAGAAGGGGAAGCTGTGGAAGTAGTGACAGACTTCACGTTCCTGGGATCCCAGATCACCGCAGACTGTGACTGCAGCCATGAAATTAAAAGACGCCTGCTCCTTGGGAGGAAAGCGATGGCGAACCTAAACAGCATGATAAAAAGTAGAGACATCACCCTGCCAACAAAAGTCCGCATGGTCAAAGCAATGGTATTCCCAGTAGTCATGTATGGCTGCGAGAGTTGGACTATAAGGAAGGCCGAGCGCCGAAGAATAGATTCTTTTGAACTATGGTGCTGGAGAAGACTCTTGAGAGTCCCTTGGACTGCAAGAAGAACAAATCAGTCAATCCTCAAAGAAATCAACCCTGACTGTTCCCTGGAAGGCCAGATAATGAAACTGAAGCTCAAATACTTTGGCCACCAAATGAGAAGGGAGCACTCACTGGAGAAGACCCTGATGCTGGGAAAGATTGAAGGTCAAAGAAGACGGGGACGGCAAAGGATGAGATGGCTCACGAAAGCTCCTCCCCTGCCACATATTTTGTGAGTCTTTAAGGTGCTACTGGACTCTTACTCTTTCCTGCTTCTATATACAGATCGACATGGCTACCCATCGAGAGCTAAGCAAGCAATTGTGATTTTCTTCTCCTCCATTTCCTTTTTGTTTGTGGTATCTCTCAGGCCAAACCTGTAGGGTTTACACTGTGCGGTTAAACAAACAAATGAGTGTGGAGCTAAAAACAATTCAGGCCGTTGCTGACATTTTTGGCACTCCTTGAAAAACACCTCTTCTTTTCAGCACTTTTTGTGAAGTTATTAAGGTGTGCCTGTGGGAAGTGCTGGCAGGTCACCGCCGAAGAAGAAGAAGAAGAAGAAGAAGAAGAAGAAGAAGAAGACGAAGAATAAGACGAAGAAGAAGAAGAAGAAGAAGAAGAAGAAGAAGAAGAAGAAGAAGAAGAAGAAGAAGAAGAAGAGATTGGATTTATACCTCGGCCTTCACGTAGAGTCTCAGAGCGGCTTACAAACTCCTTTCCCTTCCCCTCCCCACAACAGACACCCTGTAAGGTGGGTGGGCCTGAGAGAACTCTGACACAAACTGCTCTTTTTCAAGGTCACATCAGCAGGTGCAAGTGGAGGAGTGGGGAATCAAACCCGGTTCTCCCAGATTAGAGTCAGCACACTTAACCACTACACCAAATTTATGGCGGTGACCTCATAGGGTTTTCAAGGCGTAGCAATCTTTGACTCCTTTGTTGGTCTCCCATCCAAGTACTAACCGGGGCTGACCCTGCTTAGCTTCTGAGCTCTGACAAGATAAGGCTAGCCTGGGCTGTCCAACTCATAGCTCTATGACCAGACTGGACCATTTCTTGTCTTTCTTACCACACCGTAACAGAACACATTTTTTGTCCTCCTTGACTAATCTGCAGCTTCATATTTAGATTTAAAACCAACAATGCGGTTCCCAGGCCATTTAAAACTACTAATCTGTCTTTTTAAAACCAGCCTTGCTCAACTGAAGTCAACGGTGTTTCGTCACGTACTTTGTTCCTTGCTGCCCAACAACAAATCATGCTTCTTGAATTCAGAGCTGCCTCAGTCAGGGCTCTTTTTGGGCAGGGATGAAAAAACAGGAACGGAGTTCCGGCTGGCTCCCAAGTTGGCCACACCCAGCAGGAACTCATTAGCATAATAAGCCACACCCAACAGCAGACACTCATTAGGATTGGCTACATTAGGGGTGTGTGGCCTAACATGCAAAGGAGTTCCTGCTTCAAAAAAGGGCCCTGGGCTATGACAACAAACAAGGTAAACAGAATAACAAGCAAAAGGTGGGTGTGGCTGGATGACCACACTTCTGGTAACTTGGGGGTGTGGCCTAATGTGGTAATGAGCTGTGCTGTCAGGGGTGTGGCCTAAAATGCTAATGAGTTTCTGCTGTTGGGTGTGGCCTATTATGCTAATGAGTTCCTGCTGGGCTTTTTCTACAAAAAGAGCCCTGGCCTCAGTGATTTGTGGGATTATTCCAGAAGCATTGCCAATTATACCTTCGTACGGACATGGGGGTGGTGGGAAGGGCCATCAATTCACAGCCCACTTCTGGTGATCCTGTAGGATTTTCAAGGCGAGAGATGATGGAGATGGTTTGCCACTGCCTGAACTTCCTTTGGTGGTCTCTCATCCAAGTACTAAGCAGGGCCAACCTGCTCAGTTTGGTGTAGTGGTTAAGTGTGCAGGCTCTAACCTGGGAGAACTGGGTTTGATTCCCCACGCCTCCAGTTGCAGCTGCTCGATGACCTTGGGCAAGCCATAGTTCTGTCAGAGCTGTTCTTGAAAGAGCAGTTCTCTCAGAGCTCTCTCAGCCTCACCTACCTCACAGGGTGTCTGTTGTGGGGAGGGGAAGGGAAAGGAGAAAGAACTGAGACACCTAGAGAGATGGTGGCGCCATGCTCACGATGAAGAGTCCAGAACATCCTATAGGATGTTTATGAGATCCTATGAGATGGCAGTCAAGGCCGCAAAGAAAGAGTTCTATGCGACCTCGATTGTATCTGCTGGCTCACGCCCGGCCCAATTATTTAGTGTAATTTGGTCTTTGCCAGCTTTGCCCCAGGGCAGGCAAAACACTAGGGAATTAAATTTAGGCTGTGAGGCATTTGCGAGCTATTTTGCAGATAAAGTCTTGGCTCTCTGCCGCGACCTCCCCGCCACAATTGATACAGTTAGGGAACTTGAGGCCCCTTGCATGTCTTTGGTGCCGGGTTTAGTGAGTTTTGACAAGTCCCTCACTGAGGGACGGTTCCCCGGGGTACTCAAGGAAGCAATGGTCCACCCTCTCTTGAAAAAACCATCTTTGGACCCAGCCAAATTGGCCAACTATCGGCCGGTTTCCAATTTGCCCTATTTGGGCAAACTCATTGAGAGGGCGGTGGCGTCACAGCTACAGGGTTATCTGAATGAGGCTTCCATCCTCGATCCCTTCCAGTCTGGTTTTCGCCCGGGTCACGGGACGGAGATGGTGCTGGTCGCTCTGACGGACGATCTCCGTAGGCATCTGGATCGAGGTGGTGTGGCTGCACTGGTGTTGTTAGATCTGTTGGCTGCATTTGACACGGTCGACCACCAGCTGCTGGCCCGCTGTCTTGCCGACATGGGGATTCAGGGGCTTGCTCTTCAATGGTTTGCCTCTTTTCTCCAAGGTCGGGGACAGAGGGTGGCGATCGGGGACCAGCGGTCCTGAAGGCACCCTCTTGAGTGTGGGGTGCCCCAGGGAGCTGTGTTGTCCCCTATGTTGTTTAACATCTATATGCGCCCCCTCGCCCAGATTGCCCGGAGGTGTGGGCTTGGGTGTCATCAATATGCCGATGATACCCAGCTCTATCTGATGCTAGGCGGCCATTCGGACTCTGATCCCGATGACCTTCATTGGGCATTACAAGCTGTGG
>NW_015173785.1:125301-125421 GCF_001447785.1 Gekko japonicus
ACTAAGATCGGGGAGTCTCCACCTCTTGGAAGTTCCAGGCCCCCGAGATGTGAAGTTTGCCCCTACTAGGGCCAGAGCGTTTTCGGTGGCGGCTACTACCTGTTGGAACGAGCTCCCAGA
>NW_015173785.1:125975-137904 GCF_001447785.1 Gekko japonicus
TCCTCCCTTCTGAGATCGGGACAAGATCAGGTCTGCCTGGGCCCTCCAAGTCAGGGCAGCTACTCACTTCCTCATCCATTGTCTTTGCGCCCTCAGGGGCATCATCACATACGCCAAATCTGATTGTCTATGTAGAACTGTGAAGCCATCCCATTCAAACTCTGTCTGAAGAAGAAGAGGAGATTGGATTTATACCCCGCCCTTCACTACTCAAAGGAGTCTCAGAGAGGTTTACAGTCTCCTTTCCCTTCCCCTCCCCACAACAGACACCCTGTGAAGTAGGTGGGGCCGAGAGAGCTCTTTCAAAGACTGCCCTTGAGAGAACAGCTCTGAGAGAGCCATGACTGACCCAAGGTTACACCAGCAGCTGCATGTGGAGGAATGGGGAATCAAACCCGGTTCTCCCAGATTAGAGTCCACACTCCTAACCCCTACACCAAACTGGCTCTCAGATTGGATGAGCTCTCCATGTGACTACTGGTTACAGCCCCATCTTTTGCTGATTGTGAATGAGGGCAGCATCCCTGGGTGGCGACCCCACTAGGCACTCTGCTTTTCAATAGAGTGGGGAATTCAAATGCAAGCCTCCAGGATTATGAACTCACAAAGCTGCCTGAAACTCATTGTTGGCCTATCAGAGCCGGTCTTGTCTACTTCTACCAACCCTTCCAAGTCTGAAGCAGTTTGCTCCTTGCGTATGTGAATTGGTCTGAATTTTCAAGAAGTTGGGAAGCTCCATATGAAAATGCTTTTATCCTTGACTCTGATGAAGATTGGAAATGTGACCTTACCTGGGAGACACGTTAGTTTGCTGAAAAGTCATATCATCCACGGAAAGATATTGATGTACCTGCTGTTTAGATCGTTGCTTGCCAAAAGCACAGAGAACACATCTCGGTGCCTGAATTTCTCTTTGAGTTGCTATGTATGATGCTAAGCAAGTCATCTGACTTGTATTCTGTTTTGCATTTCGCTGTGACTTGTCCTTTGTCCTTTGACATGGTACACATAAATGTCTAAGATTTATTTCATAAGACATGTCGTGCACGTACGTTCAAAGCTCTGCTTCATAAAGTGTCCTTCTACTACAATATTGTATTTAACTTTAGTATAATTATCAGACAGATAAGCTTGCTCAAGTCTTTATATAATATTGTTGGAAATTGCCTTTTCACAGTGCAATTTCTTTTCTTGGTACGATGATTGGAAGCAGATATCCAGGGTATCAGGGCTTTCACATCACCTACTACCTGATCCTATTTACCTGGAAATGTTGCGGATTGAACCTGGGACATCCTACATACCAAGCAGATGCTGTACCACTGACCCCCCCCCCAATATATACTCACCTCTCCTTCGATTCATGAAACCTGCTCTCCTCCATCTTAGTCCAACCTAATGATTCTTTACTTGCAGCCATTAGTAATGTGATCCAAATTGGTTCAGGCCAGTGATTAATATGATTCAAACTGGTTCAGAGAGTATAGTCTGAGGAGGAGGAGGAGGAGATTGGATTAATACCCCACCCTTCACTACCCAAAGAATGGTCCTCCTGACGGCACCTGGTATCTTTGGCCACTGTGTGACAGAGTGTTGGACTGGATGGGCCATTGGCCGGATCCAACATTGGCTTCTCTTATGTTCTTATGAGTCTCAGAGCGGCTTACGATCACTTTCCCTTCCCCTCCCCACAACAGACACCCTGTGAGGTAGGTGGGGCTGAGAGAGCTCTCTGGAGAACTGCCCTTGAGAGAACAGCTCTGAAAGAACTTATGACTGACCCAAGGTCACACCAGCAGCTGCACGTGGAGGAGTGGGGAAATCAAACCCGGTTCTCCCAGATTAGAGTCCGTGCTCTTAACCAGGACACCAAACTGGAGGTGAGGGGACACCATATCATGACGGAGCTACCAGTAGGACGTTTTCCTGCCTGGTGATTTATCTAGCGGGTTTCATCACGGATCCCAGTGATGGACTCCTGGTAGATTCCTTCAAGGTACCTGGGCTTTATAACTCAACTTCAACGAAGAGGAGACGATTATACAGAGCTCTGAAGAACAGTGGTGTCAGAGACCCAGCAAATATATACATATTAATGGCTCAGAACCGATGGCAAGCTTTCGAGATGGCCGCTCTGATTTATTGAGTGGCGCGCGGCTCCAGCCTCATTGCGTGCGCGGAGGGCACTTGTCTTCCCTCTAACCGGGGCTAATATTACTTCAAGCTGTTGTCAGTTGACATGGCGAAATTGCTTAGATGCACTTTCGGAGGAATGGGCTGCCACTGATTACCTTTAAGTATTCAGAGAGCAGAAACCCTGCGGGAAAGGTGATTAGTGGTCCGGGGAGAAGGATGCTCCAGCCGTGTAAACAAACTCCTGAAGGTCCATCGGGCTTTAATGACCACCGGGCTCCAGCCAGAGAGCCCACCCGGCACTGTGCCGCCGCATCCGGCTCGGGCAATTTTCAGGGAGAATGAGATTGGAGGCAGCCCTGCAGATGCACGTAATCCACTAATCACCCTTCGGAGGCCCCTGGTGCTCAGGAGGAGTGGGGAGGGGGGTCATTGGGCATTGTGAGCTGGAGGAGGCTGTGGCATCTGTTCCGGGGGGTGGGGAGGGGGCTGGGTGCCCAGGCAGAGGGCCTACTTAAATATTTATGGATTAAAGATAGCTCGGGAGATCTTTTCTGTCTTTCCCATGCCTGGGTCTCTTGGATTTCAGCGTGAGGGATAACTAGCCAACTTTCCAAGGAAATGGGCGTCTTCAAAAATTTTCCCATTTCTGCCCCTCATTGTCTGCAAGATGCATTGTAACTAAAAAAAGAATAGGCTTCTAGCCGGCCAGCTTTGAAACAAAGTACTAGATCAGACACCCCAAGAGTAATTATCATGTGGAATTTGCTGTCACAGGAAGTGGTGGTGGCTACAAGCATGGACGGCTTCAAGAAGGGATTGGAAAACATATAGAGCAGAGGTTCATCAGTGGCTATTAGCCACAAGGTATAGATGGAAGGTGGGAAAGATTGAAGGTCGAAGAAGATGGGGACGGCAAAGGATGAGATGGTTAGACAGTGTCATCGATGCAACGAACATGAAATTGAGCCAACTTCAGAGGACGGCGGAAGACAGGAGGGCCTGGCGGGAGATGATCCATGGGGTCGCGAAGAGTCGGACTCGACTGTGCGACTGAACAACAACAACATAGATGGAACACTTTGTCTGGGGCAAGTGATGCTCTGTATTCTTGGGGGGGCAATGTTGGGACGGCTTCTGGAGTTCTGGTCCCACTGTTGAACCTCCTGATGGCACCTGGGTTTCGGCCACTGTTGGACTGGATGGGCCATTGGCCTGATTTAACATGGCTTCTCTTAGGTTCTTATTTCTGGGGCAGTGGTGCTCTGTATTCTTGGTGTTTGGGGAGCAAGAGTGGGGGGGCTTCTGGAGTTCTTTCCCGACTGGTGGACCTCCTGATGGCACCTGGATTTTGGCCACTGTGTTACAGAGTGTTGGACTGGATGGGCCATTGGTCTGATCCAACATGGCTTCTCTTATGTCCTTAGACCTTTGGGTTGATCCAGCAGGGCTTTTCTCTTGTTACTGTTTTAGAGTTGGTCCAACCCCCAGTGCAATAAATCCAGAGCTAAAGCATTTCCAGCCTACAGCCATCTGGCAAGAAAATCAAAACAAGGAAGTGTTTCCCCAGCATCACACATATTTGATTTCATTGATTTAACCCGTCTCAGTGTTAGGAGGTGTTCAACCAAAATCGACTCTCCTGTAACTTCAACCAACTAGAAGTAGTCTTGCCTTCTGAAGCAGCAGAGAGCGATTCCTTGCCTACATCCACATGGTATTTGAAGAGCATGATCAAGTCACCTTCAGCCTCTTTTTTCCAGCCTAAACTCTCGGTAGAGAAATTCTTGGAAATTTGGGTGTGGAGAGATTGAAGGGAGGGACTTTGGGGATGCCATACCGTAGAGTCCACCCTCCGGGTTTCTCCATGGGAACTGATATTCTGGAGGTCACTCATAATTCTGGGAGAACTCCAGACCCTGCCTGGAGGTCGGAAACCCTCAAACATACCCATTTGGAGATGCAGAGACTTAAAGATGGAAGAGGCCTTATAGGCCATGAAGGCCAACCCCCTGCTCAGTACATGAAGATTATGCATGGGATAGAGCAGGTAGAGAAAGAAGTACTTTTCTCCCTTTCTCACAAAACAAGAACTCGTGGGCATTCAATGAAATTGCTGAGCGGTCGGGTTAGAACGGATAAAAGGAAGTCCTTCTTCACCCAAAGTGTGATGAACACATGGCATTCACTGCCACAGGAGGTGGCGGCAGCTACAAGCATGGACAACCTCAAGAGGGAATTAGATAGGCATATGGAGCAGAAGTCCATCAGTGGCTATTAGTCACAAGGTATAGATAGGAACTCTCAGGCTGGGGCAGGTGATGCTCTGTATTCTTGGTGCTTGGGGGGGGCAACAGTGGGAGGGCTTCTAGTGTCCTGGCCCCACTGGTGGACCTCCTGATGGCACCTGGTATTTTTGGCCACTGTGTGACAGAGTGTTGGACTGGGTGGGCCATTGGCCTGATCCAACATTGGCTTCTCTTATGTTCTCTTATGTTCTTAACATTAGGACACCTCAGCTCCAGGGGCTTTCTCTAGCTAGCACAGGTAATCGGAGCGGGCAGAAAGAGGATATGCAGGACAGAATTACATCTAGCAAGTATACAGATGCTGGGAGCAACCTCAAGTAAGGCAATTCTTGGCCTTTGGGCTAAGATCAGCGTAAACATTCTCTAAATAAAAGTCATCTGTTCTTATCCTCTACTTAGAAAATGGGTGTATTATTAATACAAATGAGAATGGAAGATGAAGTGGTTAAAGATTGTATGGTGAAATAGATGCAAAACCTAGGTTATAATAATATTGATCTGGCACAGTGGAGTAAACTATGGAAAGTGAATGTGAAAATAACTAAATCGGTGCCATTTAAAGAGAATCTGTATAAGATGTTTTACAGATGGTTTCTAACACCAGACAGATTAGCTAAAATGTACAAAAATATTTCAAATAGTTGCTGGAAGGGTAAAAGACATGTGGGTACATTCTACCATATATGGTGAACATGTGATATAGTGCATACGTTTTGGGTTATGGTACATACTTTTATACAGACAGTTTTGCAGACTTCAATACTTTTTCGACAAGAATTGTTTTTACTGAATTGTATACCAGATGACTTTGATAAAAATCAAAGATATTTTAATATTCATGTAGTAACTGCAGCTAGGATTTTATTTGCATCCTACTGGAAACTTCCATCAATATACCTTCTGAACATGACCTAACGGTGAAGATTATGGAAAGTGCAGAAATGGACAAATAGACTTCGATGTTAAAAGGGCAAATGGAAGAAGATTTTGTTGGTCTATGGATAAGAGAGAAATACAAAGATATGAACTCTTTAATATAGTAATAACAAGAAGCTTTTATGCACTTTTTAAACCTCACAATCTATCTCTGTATAATATGAAATAAGAAGAGAAATGTTATATGCAGAAATCTTATTATTTTTGTTCCTTCCCTTTCCCCTTTCCCATCTTTCTTTACTCTAGAAACCTAATAAAACTTACTTTAAAAAAAGTGAGGCAATGCCAGTTTGGAGCATAAGGTGAGCAGAGGTCTCAGAAAATGGAATTCTGCTGCCCCAGGGCCTCAAAAGGGAGAAGTACATCTGGGCCACCAGCAAATCATTGCGCCCTTTAAAATTTCTGAAGCCTCCCTGGGATGGTAGGAAGTGCCCTCAGTTCCCAGTGGACTTATAGCGACCCCATAGGATTGTCAAGACAAGAGGCATTCGTAAGTGGCTTGCCGTTGCCTGCCTCTGTGTAGCGACCCTGGGCTTCCTCCACATGCAGCTGCTGGATGACCTTAGTTCTGTCAGTCCCACCTACCTCACAGGGTGTTGTGGGGAGGGGAAGGGAAATGAGTTTGTAAGCTGCTCTGGGACTCCGAGTGAAGGGCGAGGTCCTCCTCCTCCTCCTCCTCCTCCTCCTCCTCCTCCTCAAGGGATTTCAAAAGCCACTCTGAGACTCTGAGTGAAGAGCGGGGTATAAACTCCTCCTCCTCCTCCTCCTCCTCTTCTTCTCTTTCATTCAGCTGGAATCTTCTTGCAATGTGCGTATTTCTTCTTCCCCGTGGAGAATGTTGTCCCTTGAGTGTGTTAGCCAGTTCTTAGAATCCAGAACTCTTCCACACCTTGACAGTTCTGTGTCTTCTTTTGAAAGCAGCGGAGGGAGCCAGCCAAGGAGCACGTGACATCATGCTCCCCCGGTGCCCCTCATGATCTTCTAAACATTTTTTGAGAATCTTGTTTCCACAATGAGGTTCCAGAACTCCATCCAGTGTGTCCCCCCAAAAAAGCCCTGTGTATAACAGGGAAAGGAACTGCGGTGGCTCAAGTGGTTAAGACGCTGAACTGCAGGCTGTGGAAGGTCAGCAGTTCAGCAGTTTGAGACCCGGGTGCCGCATGATGGAGTGAGCACCCATCTCTAGTTCCAGCCAGTGTTCCCTCTAAGCTGAGTTAGTGTGAGCTAGCTCACAGTTTTTTAGCCTCTGGCTCACACATTTTTGTCTTCGCTCAGGGAGGATGGCTCCAGAGCAAACTAACTTATGCAGCAGCCAAATTGCTCGCTCACAACTTTAATGCCAGTAGCTCACAAAGTAGAATTTTTGCTCATAAGACTCCACAGCTTAGAGGGAACATTGGTTCCAGCTCCTGCCAACCTAGCAGTTCGAAAGCAAGAAATTGCAAGTAGATAAATAGGTACCACTTTGGTGGGAAGGTAACAGCGTTCCGTGCGCCTTGGTGTTTAGTCATGCCGGCCACATGACCACGGAAACGTCTTCAGACAGCGCTGACTCTTCGGCTTTGAAACGGAGATGAGCACCGCAACCCTAGAGTCGGACTTGACTGCCTTTCGAGCAAGGGAACCTTTACCTTTATAACAGGGAAGGGAGCTATCTTCAAAGAGCCAAGCACTTTGGGAAACACTGCATGGCTGATATTGTGAGAAAGAGGAAGGCTGGAGGACTAACTGGAATGAGTCTCTCAAAACATTGTGAACCATGACAAGGCCGAGCAAGCAAGGAGAATATCTGCATCCCTGTTTCAAGGTATATGTTGGGATTTTGGAAACTGAATTGCTTTCTTTGCTTCCGAACTTCAACAAAAACGTCCACCTGATTAAAATGGCAACATTTCGGTACACTCCACTCACAACTTATGATGATGTCCCAGCCGGTGCACTTCTGTGATATTGCCATGGGTGTCACTGCTGTACTACCAGATTTTGTTTTCTTGTCGATGGATACAGCTATAAAAATTCTTGTTTAGAAAAGGAGGGTTGATTCTATTAAGTCATGAAGACACCAACAGAAACTGTCAGGTCTGCTGTTTCTGGAGGAACTGCTGGATTTGTGGGTGAAGAGAAGCAACGTTTTACCTTCCCACTTTTTTATTCTTTGGCATTTGGGTCATTTCCTGTGGGAGTGCACAGGAGCGGAGCTCCGGCAGTAAGGAGCTCAGGGAGCGGGCACATGCAACATGCCCCACCCCCTGCTCCCAGCAGCCCTCAGTTGGACCACGAGGAGCAAGAAGCAACCAGGTAAGTTGCAGCACCCCCCCGCCCGCCTTCAGGTACAAGCTCTCCCTCCTCTGTGAGGGCAGATCTGCACGTTCCCCCCCCCCAATAGCTAGCAATCCAAAACAGTTCAGTGGAGCCTGAGCGGTGGGTGTTGCCTTCTGACACACTTCTGGTGATGTCAGGGGGTGTGGCATATGCAAATAAGTTATGCTAATAAGTTATGCTAATAGGCTCCTGCACCTCTTTTTCTATGAAATGTCCCCTGCACAGATGTGAATGACAACAACAGTTATTGTTATTTATTCCTTTATTTATTTGCATTATATATAAATTGTTATTTATTCCTTTATTTATTTGCATTATTTATGGTCCCCATTCCTCAAGACAGTTTACACAGTATAAATCAGTGCAATCAATGGGATGGGACAGCCAATAAACAATGCAATAGGCTTGTTGTTGTTGCTGTTGTTGAGAAGAAGAAGAGGAGGAGGAGGAGCCCCTGCACAGATGTGAAAGACAACAACAGTTATTGTTATTTATTCCTTTATTTATTTGCATTATTTATGGTCCCCATTCCTTGGCTAAATTCCTTGGCTAAATCTTGAATTGCAGAACACAATCTACCAGTCAAACATCTGACTGTGGCAATTCATTATTAACAACAACAACAACAACAACAACAACAAACAAACAACATTAAAATAAAGGGCTAGGTGAGGGGATATAGGGAATGGGATTGAAATTATCAAGCTGATTTCCTGTTAAGTCACCCTGGAAATTGGACCTTGCCTGTTTGTCACCTCAACCCACTCCTATTATTAACAGCTATGAAAGATTCATAGTGTTTCCAACAGATCGGCATAACCCTATGTTGACTATCTTGCACCTGTTCGAGTTATTATTATTATTATTATTTAAAAAAAACCTTCTACTATGATTTATATGGTCTGTTGTTCTACAGTCTTGACACGAAGGACTTTTGAGAAGTTGTGGAATGTCTCGCTCCACCCTGTGATCCCGGTTTTGAGAATATAAAACAATCATTAATCGTAAAATAGCTGGCTTCCGGTGGGTGGATCGGCGATGGCGGTCACTCTCCTTGATGCCTGAGGAGGCGACTAGCACACCTTCAGCTTGGAGGGGTGCCACCTCAAGTGGCACCCCCACGGAGCCCTTGTGAAGGGTTCCAGGCCAGGGGGCTTTTGAGGGTTAGCCTCTTCGATGGCGTGATGCCGGAGAATAGAGGCTTCCCTCCACCCCGATGGTCCAGCCGATGGGTAACCTTAGGGTACAAGCCAATCTAACCGGGACAAGCGCAGGAGATCGAGCGGAATAGCGTATGAAGAGAGCGGGGTCAAGATATGACCAACAATGAATGTGAGTTTGAATTAAACGGACTATTTCTCTAAAACGGATCCCCCCCCCATGGGAAAAACGGAGCGCAAGGAGGAACGCCTCCTAAGTGCTTGAGCAGATTAACGAAGCGAAGGGGGGGAGAGGGGAAAGAAACAGCGATTTGTTTTAAGAGACTTACTTGAGCACCAGTACTGACCCTATGAGTCTTTCGAGCTCTGGCAAAGCAGTTTTGAACTGTAAACAAAGTGGGAACATGGCAGCTTCTCGAGGGAAGCTGAAATCGAAAGGCAGTCAGAGTCCAAGACCGGAAGAGGGAGCAGACGTCATGAAGATGTTGGCGGATATGCTGAAGCCGGTACTGGAGCAACAATCCTGAAGGTGTCATATTTAAAATCAACGATAAAAGAGAGAAGATTGACTCCATCTTTAAAGCGAAGGAATTTCTGAGACGGCAGCTTGGGTCAGGGGAAAAACGTAAAGAAGAAGAAACAAAGTCAAGTGACTCTGCCATCTCTGGAATGGATGAGGACTCTGTCGGTGAAGCAGGAGCGGGAGCAAGTAAAACTGTGCATGATTTTAGAGAGAGAAAGCAGAAGGGCAGAAGGACTCTTGAAATGGCCCTTTGAAGTAAAGAAGATGCTCAAGAAGTGTTCTCAAAATAACTAACTTACTAATATTGAAGCAGTAGTTTTCACAAATATATTGTTATACTAACACGTATTAACTTACATATAGATTAACATGGATATGATCTCCTACTCTTGGGTTTTTAGTTAGTGTGGGTATCTTTCCTTTATCCCTAGTTGTAGTCCCTCCCTTTATTTTCTGTTGTAGTTACGTAGTCTTATGAAAAAATAATAAAATTACCCTCTCGGGGGTTTCAAAAATAAATAAATCATAAAATAGCTGCCTGTTGATTTGGGCTGCAGTCATGTAGCTGTGTATGCACATGAAGAAGATCCATGCATAAAACTGGAGAGTGCTTGTCCTTGAAGCCACTACTACAGCTATGCATTATCTAGCCCCACATAAATTAACCTAGAAATCCAGTGGAGTGGGCACTGTTTCCCTGAGCTGCCATTTTGCTGGTGGTGGGATGAAACTCCAGGCAACCAACACCTCAGCCCATAATCTTCCTAGTCTGGGAAATCAGGTGACATTAGAGAGCCAATGTAATGCTACTGATTACAATAAAGAGCCTGAGATCTGAAAATTGCCTTCAGTCAGGGCAGCCTAGTGAATTTATTGAAAGAGGCTGCTCCATCTTTCTGCTGCATCACCAGAATATACAGGCCTTCAGCCTACTCTCCTGCTAGGGTAGGAAGGACTGTGAGCCGGGATATTGGGTGTGTGTGTGTGTGTGTTGTTGCTTACTGCAACACCTTGTCACTTCTGCTAAAAAATGGAAATAACATGGGGTAGTTCTAGGAATTGCTGGAAACTCTATAGTAAAACCATAGAGTTTCTGGTAATTCCTAGAGCTACACCATGTCATTTCTTTATATATATATATTTTTACCAGAAGTGACATAGTTCCACACAGGACAGTGAGAGGTTTTAACAACAACAACAACAACAACAATAACATTAACAGCTAGGGATATTCTGGACACCGATCTTGGCCATACCTTTGTTACCACCTGAACACGGCCTACTGGGATGTTACTGCCATCAGCACTTTACCTGTATATATGATTTGTTATTTTATGAATGTTGTGATGTTGCATTGTGTCAATGCATCAGTGTTTTAATATTTTCGTTTTTAATGTAAGCTGCCCTGAGCCTGCCTCGGCGGGGTGGGCGGGATACTAAATAAATAAATAAATAAATAAATAAATAAATAATTTTCCAACTGCCACTCACAGCAGTGTTGATTAAAATAAAGCACCTCAGCGCCCAGCTTCTCTTTGCTCTTGTATTTTTCTTTGCACGTTCCCCAGAGAGCACTGAGGTCGGGGACTTTAAATCTCCTGACTGTCCCTGGCCCCAAGGATGCCAGACTGGCTATAACCAGATCTAGGGCCTTCTCAGTGGTGGCTCCATACTTGTGGAATGAGCTCCCGGAGGACATCAGGGTCCTGCGGGACCTTCTACAGCTCCGCAGGGCCTGTAAAACCGAGCTCTTCCACCAGGCTTTTGAGCCGCCACTGAACGAGCTACTGAACATCTATTACTGGCACTTTCTTTGGGATACTGGTCTAGTCATACGGGGCCAACTTCAACGATCGCCATCTGCACTTTACTGTTTGTGTTTAATTTGCACTTTATAGTTTATTGTTAGAATTTTATCTGTTTTTATTGTAAATTGTTATTGTACGCCGCCTTGAGCCTGCTTGTCAGGCCAGGCGGGATAGAAATCGAATTAAATAAATAAATACATTTGGTGTTTTGATCAAGTTCATCTTATCAGGCATTACTAGACGAAGACCTGAAGCTGGGGCAGGGCAAACCGAATGTGAATGAAACAAAGAGCAAACATCAAGGACCTACAGAGAAGGAAGGGGGAAGGCGGTTCCCAGATGTTCTGTGGATTCCTTTCCCAGACAAGACAGACCACCTACATGTTGCAAACCGTGCCATTTGTGACGCTGAAATGACTGTCAGCCTTGAGACACTTATTCCCAGGATGTGCCAAAAGTATTGCTGGAACGAAGTTGCCAGATCTAGGTGAGTTGGCATATTAGTTCCCTCCCCCCACCCCCCTGTTAATGTATAGTTTGGGAGAGAAGATTAAGAGAAACAAAACATGAGCTATACACCGATGTTTCTGAAAGTATTTTGAAATACGGTCTTTCGTATTATAACAGCCGCTGGAATTACCTTTTTGAGATATTGAAGAAGAAGAAGAAGAAGAAGAAGAAGAAGAAGAAGAAGAAGAAGAAGAAGAAGAAGAAGAAGAAGAAGAAGAAGAAGAAGAA
>NW_015173785.1:137999-143281 GCF_001447785.1 Gekko japonicus
ATCTTTTCTGGTAATCAAATTGGCATTCTTCAAAAGACGGGATGTATGTTATCTCAGCTGAATATAGTCTGGCAAACCTTTTTCTCAAGAGCTTCCCAATGGATGCAACTAAGTGGAGTGTGAAGCTTTCAAGGGGGTGTTATTTCAAACGTTCCTGTTGATTTGCTACATTTTGGTTAATTGATTATGTAACCTTAGTGAAGTTAAAGTTTTTACAAAGAAGAAGAAGCTGAGTTTGCATATTAGATCCCCTCCCCCCCATTAACGTATAGTTTGGGACAAAGAAACAAAACATGAGCAGAACACGGAAAAACATGAACATCTGGAAACCGCCTTCACTGCCTTGCTTTCTGATCATTCCCGAAATATTCTGGGACACCATTTAAAATAAGGGTTACTAGGCAGAGGCAAGGTAGGAGACATTCTCTTGGGAAATCCATGTGATGCATCTGCTACACCTTCCTAGCGGGGAATTCTGGGAATTCTCTGCCCGCGACGTAATGACTAGCTGAGCTTCTGTTTCCCCTTCCTGGTTGCAGGTATAAAACCCTTGGCGTGGTAGTTGGCACAAGTGTTTTGGCACAAGAGTCAAAGGGGTCTTGGTGTTTGGCCCTTAGCCTGTGGCTCACAGCTTGTGGTTTAGAGTGAGCTGGCCAGTAGCTTCAGGATCACTCCAGGATGCAGATGCAGACAGAATGTTTTCTTCCAGAAAATTTCCTACCAGGCACAAAATGGATGAGAGAACCAACGTGGTGTAGTGGTTAAGAGTGTGGACTCTAATCTGGAGAACCGAGTTTGATCCCCTGTTCATCCACATGAAGTCAGCTGGGTCACCTTGGGTCAGTCACAGTTCTCTCAGAGCTGTTCTCTCAAGAGCAGTTCTCTGAGAGCTCTCTCAGCCCCACCGACCTCACAGGGTGTCTGTTGTGGGTAGAGGAAGGGAAGGAGATTGTAAGCTGCTCTGAGACTCCGAGTGAAGGGCGCGGTGTATAAATCCAATATCCTCCTCCTCCTCCTCCTTTGCAAAAGGAGATGCCCTGGGTGCAAAATGTGGGTTTCCTATTGATGGCAATGATGTCCTCACTTTGTTCAGAAGAACTTTTGGGATGAAGTGGACTCCATTCTACCAAGCCTCAAGCCACAGTAAATCTGATGTTTAACCTGCCGTGAGTTGTCTTTGAGCTTTCCCTTTGGAAAGTGTGATTCACTGATCTGTGTGCCTGCACATGCACAGGGCCATGTTTATGCATTCACAAAACCCCCAAAGTCCGTGCATGTGATGGAAGCCTCATGTGAATCCCAAAGTCATACGGCATTTTCTCCGCTTAAAAAAAAGGAAAGGAAGGAAGGAAGGAAACTTTGAGTAGGTTTGTGTCTCAAGATTTCAGCAGCCGGGTGTAATAGAATAAGAAAGGTGTCAAAATGCATTTGATCTAAGATTACAGGCTGCTGTAGGCAAAACCATTTGAAATCCATTGAAAAGCAGGTGACAGCTACCCAAGTGAGAAAGAGAGAGGGAGAGGGAGAGAGAGAGTCTTGCTTCAGAGAAAGTGTGCGAGCTTGGACGTCTGCCATGCATTTCATGAGCCCCACATCCGGATGAGTGAGTGAGTGAGTGAGTGAGTGAGTGGGTGGGTGGCGAGCTGGGTTGACGAGTGAGTGATTCAGGAGGACTTACTCCACGACAGCCATTTGGGCTTCAGAAGTTCTTAGGCGCTTTAAACAGATCCCCCGCGTAATCCAGTTAATTGCGTGTGTAAGCTTGTCAGGAGAACTAACAGCTAGGGCGAATCGATAAAAGCATTTGGCAAAGTGGTGGAAAGGGGATTTCTTTTTTTTCCCTTTTGTTTTCTTTTTTTAAAAAAGGATACTAGTTCAGCTCATGTGAGCCCAGAGGCGAATAAGATCTCCTGGCTTGATGACTAGGCCGGAGGAGCGGAGGCTTCTAGGTCATCCCCTGTGCCAAGTCAGATCTTCGAAAGGGGTAGAGCTGATAGCAGGTGAAGCGGGAAGTGTTCGTTTGGATTCACAAGACTGGCAATGACTGATACTACTATAATGAAGAAGAAGAAGAAGAGGAGGAGGAGGAGGAGAATGAGGAGGAGGAGATGGGATTTATATTCCGCCCTTCACTACCCAAAGGAGTCCCAGAGCAGTTTACAATCTCCTTCTTCTCCCCACAGCAGGCCCCCCGTGAGGTAGGTGTGGCTGAGAGAGCTCTCTCAAGAACTGCTCTTGAGAGAACAGCTCCAAAATAACTTATGACTGACCCAAGGTCGCACCAGCAGCTACATGTGGAGGAGTGGGGAATCAAACCCGGTTCTGCCAGATTAGAGTCTGCCCACTTAACCATTACACCAAACTGGCTCTCCAGTTAATTAATAACTGAGCATGCAGGGATCTCCCCTGCGGGCCAAAGAAAGTGAGACCAACAGTGAGTAATTATGATGTGGTTTCTAGAGCTGACGTTGAAGAATCCAGTGGGACCACTACTCAGACAATGCGTGCTGACATTTGTAATCACAAGGGTCACTTTGTGAAACCGCATTTCAGATATCCAGTGATCCTTGCAGGACTGAGCCCAGGAGAAGCCAGTTTTTTACCTTTCCAGAAGATGCCAGTTGTGCAGAGTACCGATTGGCTAGCTTTTGTGCTGTCATGGATCAATTCCTCCTTCCCGGAGCTGTTTTTCATGTTATAAAAATGGATGGGGTTTTAATGAAAGAAGGTATCAAAACTGTAATTGAATGTAACACAAGAAGCAGTTGAAGGTTATCTGTAGCATAAAAATGTAGTTGAATTCGCTGCCAGGAAAATTAAGTGGAGGCCACAGGAATGAACTGGAGGAGAAGTCTATCAGTGGCTGCTAGCCCTGGTGACTGAGGGGAACCTCCGCATTCGGAGGCACTCAACCTCTGAATCCCAGAGCCAGGAGGCACTATGCCCTATCATTGGCCGTCCAGAGGAACTGGCTGGCTACTTATGAGACCAGGAAGGAGTTTGTAAGCCGCTCTGAGACTCCTTCAGGTAGTGAAGAGTGGGGTATAAATCCAATCTCCTCCTCCTCCTTCTTTGTTTCTTTCCTCCCCCCACCCTTCCAATTCTGGTATGCTTTTTTTAAAAAAATATTCAGGTGCAGGGCTATTTTTGGGCAGGAACACACAGGAACGGAGTTCCGGCTGGCTCCCGAGTTGGCCACGCCCAGCAGGAGCTCATTAGCATAATAGGCCACACCCAACAGCAGAAACTCATTAGGACTGGTTATGCAAAGGAGTTCCTGCTACAAAAAGAGCCCTGGGCCGTTTTAACAACAAAAAAGGTAAACAGAATAAGAAGCAAAATGTGGGTGCGGCTGGATGACCACACTTCTGGTAACATGGGGGTGCGGCCTAATATGCTAATAAGCTGTGCTGTCAGGGTTGTGGCCTAATATGCTAATGAGTTTCTGCTGTTGGGTGTGGCCTATTATGCTAATGAGTTCCTGCTGGGCTTTTTCTACAAAAAGAGCCCTGTTTAGGTGCCTTACAAACACATAAAGAACATAAGAACAGAAGAAGAGCCCTGCTGGATCAGACCAGATCTGAACTCCTTTAAAAGCGTGATTAGAGAGATTCATGGAGGAGAAGTCTGTCGGCGGCTGCCAGCCATGGTGACTGAGGGGAATATTTTCTTTTCATCCCTAGGTTGGTAACAGTTTGTCGCTGTGGTATCATGATTAATGTATCAGACTAAGATCCCAGAGACCCAGAGCCAAATCCCTACCGTGCCATGGAAGCTCGTTGGGTGAATTTGGGCTAGTTGCTCTCTCTTAGCCTAACCTACCTCACGGGGTTGGTGTGAGGGTGAAATAAAGGAGGGTAGAGGCCCTAAACTCCATGGTGGGAGGACGGGGTGAAAAAAATGTGATAGGGCAAATCCAAAACATCCCCAAAATAAACACAAGTGTCTTACATAAGGCTTCCAAGTCTAGACTGGGAAATTCTTGGGGGTGCAGCTTGGAGAAGGAGGAATTTGGGCAGAGGAGGGACTGCAGTGGGGTGTAAAGTCATAGAATCTACCCTCCAAAGCAGCTGTCTCATTCCAAGGGAACTGATCTCCGTAGTCTGGAAATCAGTGGCAATTCCGAGAGATCCCCAGGCCCCACCTGGAGGTTGGCAACTGCACTTTTACACCATCCCATCGTTAAATGGGGCCCACTCCTTGATCAACTAATGATTCAGTTGATTGATCTACCAATAAAGCCAAGGCAGCCCTCCTTTCTACAACTATAGACTTATTCCAAGTTGGAAAGGGACCAAGGTTGGATGTGGCCTTTTGGTATGTACGAAATATTTTATTCCCTTCATAAGTCATGTTTGCCATCAGCAGCCCAGCAATTAACCCCCACAAGAATGATGTAATGTACTTTAACAGCTGACTTGTTCACATTAATATCGTTTAAAGTTAGGGAGAGATCGGAAAGGAAGACAGAGGTTGATGACTGGTCTTTCTGCCAGTGAATATTTCATAAGTGGGTGAAATACGATTGTTTTTAAAGCTACCTGGCCCTGTCCTTGCGATTCTTCGGTCTGATTTTACTGGGCACTCCATCCGTGGGAATAAGAAAGAAGATGGGAAGACACTGGGTGGGCTGAGAGGAAGCGGGGGCTAGAAATCAAAAGAAATAAAAACTCAGAAAACAAACCTAATGTTAGAAACATTGCAATATCTTAACATACGTTTTTATACACAAGCACCACAAAACTCAATGATGTGCTAGTGATACCAGGGCACATGAAGAGAAGGTGACATGGTCTAGCCCGATCTTGTCAGATCTCGGAAGCTAAGCAGGGTCGGTACTTGGAAGGCAGACCTCCAAGGAAGACTTTGCAGAGGAAGGCGATGGCCGACCACCTCTGCTTCTCACCTGCCTTGAAAGCCCCTTGCTGGGGTCCCCATCAGGTCTTTTTCTCTGGGGGAACACACTGGAACCGAGTTCTAGAACCTCTTCAACCAAATTCTTTTAAAAATGTTTACAAGTTTGTGAGTTTTCCGTGTACAGATTTAAAACTTCATTTCCCTCTTGAGAATTCCAGCTCCTCTTTTTCAAAAAAGAAAGAAAGAAAAAATAAAAAAATAAAGAAGCCCTGGTCACTATAAATCAGCTGTGACTTGATGGTACTCTTTCTTTCTTTCTTTCTTTCTTTCTTTCTTTCTTTCTTTCTTTCTTTCTTTCTTTCTTTCTTTCTTTCTTTCTTCCTTCCTTCCTTCCTTCCTTCCTTCCTTCCTTCCTTCCTTCCTTC
>NW_015173785.1:148205-151206 GCF_001447785.1 Gekko japonicus
CTCCTCCTCCTCATGAGAACTGTCCATTTAGTCCAACTCATTGCTTCCTGTCATTTAACCACTTTTTAATCCATAAGAGAAGCCATCCTCTTATCCCATGACTGCTAACTTTACACATTGGTGATCACATGATCTCTCCTCCTCCTCCTCCTCCTCCTCCTCCTCGTGAGAACTGTCCATTTAGTCCAACTCATTGCTTCCTGTCATTTAACCACTTTTTAATACATAAGAGAAGCCATCCTCTTATCCCATGACTGCTAACTTTACACAGGAGCCTTTGGTGAGGTATCTTGTCGAAACCCTTTTGAAAGTTCGAGTATATAGTGTCTACTGGGTCACCGTTGTCTACATGCTTGTTCACTTTCTCAAAAAACTGCAAATAGGGTTGCCAGTTCCTACCTTTGATCCGGCGAGGGGCTCCCAGGTCCTGCGTGGGATCTTCTGCTGCATGCACTTCACCTTCAAAACCATAGAGTTTGCCCAAATACTAGAGTGCCACCCCCCCCTCGATGTGGGCAACGAAATGATGTCACTTCTGGGTGATGTCATTGCATCCTGTTTGCACCCTATTTGGGGGTGGGGCTTCCCCCACTGGCCAGCTGGCCAGCGGCAGATCCAAGCCATGAAAAACAAGGAAACCCCTGCCCGGACCAGGGGTTTGGCAACCCTAACTACAAAAGGTTGGTGAGGCAGGGCTTCCCTCTGCAGAAGCCATGCTGATTTCCCCTCATTGGGCTTTGTTCCTCTATGTGCTTAATGATTCTATTTTTGATTACACAGTTTCTACTAGCTTGCCTGGGGCAGACATTTGGCTGACTGGTCTGTAATTGCTAGTTCTCCTCTGGACTCTTTTCCTAGGTCCAGGCTGGGAAACTCCTGGACATCTAGGTACAGAACCTGGGGAGGACAGGGACCTCAGGGGGATACAAATTCTATGCTCCCTCTAAGCTGTGTAGCCTTGTGTGCAAAAAATCTACTTTGTGAGCTCCTGGCATCAAAGTTGTGAACGAGCAATTTGGCTACTGAAGAAATAAGTTTGCTCTGGAGCCATCCTTCCTGAGCTAAGACAAATATCTGTGAGCTGGAGGCTAGAAAACTGTGAGCTAGCTCACACGAACTCAGCTTAGAGGGAACACTGGATACAATGCACAGTGTCCATCCTCCAAAGCATCCATTTCCTCCAGGGTTAACTTATTTCTGTAGTCTAGAGATGAGCTGTAACTCCAGGGCATCTCCAGGCCCCTCCTGGAAGGCGACATCCCTACATGATGCCGGCACTTCCGGCTCATGCCAGAAGCGATGTCATCATTTGGCAGCAATGACTGCTGCCCCATTTGCTGCCTCTGTTGACCAACTAGCTGAGCATCAGCGGGGAGCAGCCATACATGCCAGGACTTTGCCTACCGTCAGTAAGCACCCGGCAAGCCTACCTCACAAGTTCGGCAAGGTCAGGACCCCTTCAGTAGGCAAAGAAATGAGTTTCCTGGCTCACACCCTAACATCTCCAGGCCTTCCGGCTGAAAGCCAGTTTGGTGTAGTGGTTAGGAGCACAAGGTCTAATCTGGGAGAACCAGGTTTATTTATTTATTTATTTATTAGACTTTTATCCCACCCTCCCAGCTGTAGCTGAGATTCCCCACTCCTCCACTTGCAGCTGCTGGATGACCTTGGGCAAGCCATAGTTCTGTCAGAGCTGTTCTTTCCGGGACAGTTCTGGAAAGAGTCCTCTCAGCCCCACCTACCTCACAGGGTGTCTATTGTGGGGAGGGGAGGGGAAAGGAGATTGTAAGCCGCTCTGAGACTCGGAGTGAAGGGCGGGGAATAAATCCAATCTCCTCCTCCTCCTTCTTCATCCTTCTTCTTCTTCATCTTCATCCTTCTTCTCCTTCTCCTCCATCAACCTTCTTCTCTCTCCTTCTCCTTCTCTCTCCTTCTCCTTCTCTCTCCTTAACCTTCTTCTCTCTCCTTCTCCTTCTTCTCTCTCCTTCTCCTTCTTTCATTTTGTTTGCAAGACCAAAGCTTAGCCAGATGCAAGATGGGGTCTATCGTCTTCTCCGTAGGATGGTAAACTCCAGCCACTCCAGCCTGTGTACACAGGAAGCATTTGTCACCGGTGGAGGGAGTGAAATACGGCTGTCACTCTCCAGCCTCCGTGAAGGCGGACCTAATTTGTTGGGTGGAAAGAGTTAAATGAACTTTAACTGCAAATCTCTGCCTCTCCCTCCCCGGCTCGAAAAATAGCCAAGGGCAACAGCGGATGACTAATGTGGAGAATATTGCAATTAGTATAGCAAGGTACTTACAGGGATCAAATTAAAAAATTCATTAACGTACGCACTTAATTAAGAAACACTTTTCGGTTTACATGATAAATTATGACACCTATTAAATCTTCGCGTACAAGCTGTAATGGCTTCTTTGCTCCCGGGCAGAGAACTATTGCCTTTGAGGTCCTTGGAACCTCCCCAAGGACCGACAGCATGCGATACAAGTGTATTAAAAACAATGCTTCTTTTCCTTCTTCTCCCTCGCTCCCCCCACCCCCAGAGAGGTGCAGGCATCTCTTTTGCTGGAAACTCATTTCAAGTTTCAGAAGGCAGCCCTGGGACTTAGAGACTGGCACATCACAAACAGAGCGGAGGAGAGAGTAAACAGCCGGCATTTGAGAGGGGAGAAAAAGTGACCTTGGGAAGAAAGGGAAATTCAGAAGGAGAAAAAGAAAAAGCAAGCGGAGGAGGATATGAAAGGAGACGCGCACCTGATTAACAGAGCTCCGTCTTTAACACCTTGGAAAGGATCCAGTGAACTTGCTGCTCGAGTCAAAGACGTTTTGCTGGGGTGTGGGGAGGGCACCGATTGTGACCCTTCTGGGGCTGAGCCTCCTACTCCCCAGGAGTTGCAGAAGGGTGGGAAGCAGCAGCCCCCCCCCCCCCGTGTGACCTGAATGAGAGTTTTGCCAACCTCCAGGTGGGGCCTGAAGATCTCCTGGCATTACAGCTGA